>NC_057808.1:408646592-408946592 GCF_018294505.1 Triticum aestivum
ACTGCAGCTAAGCCCCCGAGTGAGAGACTTGCTCAGCACTCCGTAGGATTTTTTACACTTAGGCGAGTACTGGACTGCAGCTAAGCCCCCGAGTGAGAGACTTGCTCACCACTCGGTAGGATTTTTTACACTTAGGCGAGTACTGGACTGCAGCTAAACCCCGAGTGAGAGGCTTGCTCACCACTCGGTAGGATTTTTTACACTTAGGCGAAACGGATTCGCGGCTAAGCCCCCGAGTGAGACGCTTGCTCATCAGTCGGTAGGATTTTTCAAACTTAGGCGAAACGGATTCACGGCAAAGTCACCGACTGGGGGATTTCAGACGCAAACAAAAGTAACAACAACCATTTAGGAAGACTGTAAAGCTCTTGTCTTTGATAAACAAACTACAAAGGTATTTCTTATTACATCTCATTCGAATGAGTACTCAAGTATAAAAGGGGCGGAGCAGCTCCGCATTCCAAGCCCGTGGCTCGTCTTTCTGATGCTCGACATTGTAAAGATGGTATGCTCCATTGTGGAGAACTCTGGTGACAATGAAGGGACCTTCCCAAGCAGGGGCGAGCTTGTGTGGTTTCTGCTGATCCACTCGAAGAACCAAGTCTCCCTCTTGAAAGGCCCGACCCCTCACATTTCTGGCGTGGAACCGATGCAAGTCTTGCTAATAAATGGTCGACCGGATTAAGGCCATCTCTCTTTCCTCCTCTAGGAGATCGACTGCGTCCTGCCGGGCCTGTTCGGCTTCATCTTCAGAGAACAGCTCGACTCGGGGTGCATTGTGAAGCAAGTCACTCGGTAGAACAGCTTCAGCTCCATAAACCAAAAAGAATGGAGTTCGGCCAGTCGACCGATTGGGAGTTGTCCTCAATCCCCAAAGAACTGATGGAAGTTCATTGACCCAGGCGCCTGCTGCGTGCTTGAGATCACGCATTAGACGGGGTTTCAGTCCTTTGAGAATCAAGCCATTTGCTCTTTCTGCTTGTCCATTCGACTATGGGTGGGCGACTGAAGCATAGTCGACTCGTGTGCCTTGGGAAGCACAGAAGGCTCTGAACTCATCAGAATCAAAGTTCGAACCGTTGTCAGTGATGATGCTGTGCGGAACTCTGTATCTGAATGTCAATTCTCTGATGAAACTGATGGCAGTACTGGCCTCAAGATTCTTGATAGGCTTGGCTTCAATCCATTTGGTAAACTTGTCGACTGCTACAAGCACATGAGTGAAGCCGCTCCTACCAGTCCTCAGTGGTCCAACCATATCCAATCCCCAAACAGCAAAGGGCCAGATGAGTGGAATAGTCTTCAGGGCTGACGCAGGCTTGTGGGACATATTGGAGTAAAACTGGCAGCCTTCACATTTGTCGACTATATCTTTCGCCATTTCATTTGCTCGTGGCCAATAAAATCCAGCTCGGTATGCTTTGGCCACAATGGTCCGAGAGGACGCATGGTGACCACAGGTCCCCGAGTGGATGTCGTTGAGAATCATTCGACCTTCTTCTGTTGTTATGCATTTCTGGCTGACTCCAGTTACGCTTTCCCTGAACAGATGTCATTTTATCACAGTGAAGGCTTTGGATCGACGGACGATCTGTCGAGCCTCTTCTTCATCCTCTGGGAGTTCCTTCCTAAGGATATACACAATGTATGGCACTACCCAGTCGGGAGTGATGACCAAAACCTCCATGATCTGGTCGACCATGGCTGGGACTTCGACTTCAGTCGGATCTGTGGCACTCTTAGGCTGCGGGGGCTCTTCAGTGAAAGGATCTTCTTGAACTGAAGGCGTATGAATGTGTTCTAAAAACACGTTGCTGGGAATGGCTTCTCTCTTGGAACCTATCTTTGCCAAATCATCGGCTGCTTGATTTTTCAGTCAGGGTATATGATGGAGCTCTAACCCCTCAAACTTCTTTTCCAACTTCCTCACCGCATTGCAATAACCAGTCATAGCTGGGCTTCTGACGTCCCACTCCTTCATCACTTGATTGACTACCAAATCTGAGTCGCTGTAGACCATGAGGCGACGGACGCCGAGTGAGATGGCCATACGTAACCCATACAAAAGTGCTTCATATTCTGCTTCGTTATTGGAGGAATCAAAGTGAATCTGGAGAACATATCTGAGCTTGTCTCCTCGGGGGGATACTAGTACCACCCCAGCACCGGAACCATTCAGCATCTTGGAACCATCAAAGAACATGGTCCAGTGCTCCGAGTGGATTTGAGTCGGCAGTTGCTGTTCGATCCACTCGGCGAGGAAATCTGCTATTGCTTGGGACTTGATAGCTTTCTTTGCCTCAAACTTAACATCCAAGGGAAGGAGTTCAATCGCCCACTTTGCTACTCGACCAGTTGCATCTCTGTTGTTCAGAATCTCTGATAATGGAGCGTCGATGACGACTGTAATGGAGTGGTCAGAGAAATAATGTGCAACCTTCTTCGTGGTCATATAAATCCCATAAACAAGCTTCTGATAATGTGGATATCTTTGCTTTGATGGGGTTAAAACTTCAGAAACATAATATACTGGGTGCTGAACTTTATAGGCTTTTCCTTCCTCTTCCCATTCGACCGTAAGTACTGTACTGACAACTTGTCCAGTGGCTGCAATGTAAAGCAGTAAAGGCTCTTTGCTGATTGGGGCAGCAAGCACCGGCTGGGTGGAAAGCAGGGCTTTGAGCTCTGCAAATGCTGCATCAGCTTTAGGATTCCACTCGAACTTATCAGACTTCTTTATTAGTCGGTAAAGAGGCAATGCCTTTTCACCGAGGCGAGAAATGAATCGACTTAAGGCGGCCAAACAACCTGTAAGCTTCTGGACATCGTGCACACGCACAGGGCGCTTCATCGGAGAATGGCACCAACTTTCTCTGGGTTAGCATCGATCCCTCGTTCGGAAACGAGGAAACCGAGTAATTTTCTGCCGGAACTCCGAATGTGCACTTTGATGGATTAAGCTTGATATCATACCTTCTGAGGTTGGCAAAAGTTTCAGCAAGGTCAGCCAACAGGTCGGAACCTTTACGTGATTGACCACAATGTCATCCATGTATGCTTCCCACATTCCGACTGATTGAGTGAGTAAACACTTCTGAATCATCCTCATGAATGTGGCTCCAGCATTCTTCAGACGGAATGGCATGGTGACATAACAAAAGCACCCGAATGGAGTGATGAATGTTGTTTTATCTCATCGGGTCCATACAGTCGGATCTGATGATACCCAGAATAAGCGTCCAAAAAGGACAAGCGCTCACACCCTGCAGTCGAGTCGACAATTTGATCGATGCGGGGGAGAGGAAAGTGATCTTCGGGCAGGCCCCGATTGATATGTTTGAAGTCAATGCACATGCGAAGTGAGTCGTCCTTCTTGGGACCATGGCAACATGGCTAACCACTCGAGTGGTATATCTCTCGGATAAACTCAGCTGCTAGGAGTCGAGCCACCTCTTCACCGATTGCTTTTCTCTTCTGCACGGCGGGCCGTCGAAGGTGTTCTTTGACCGGTTTCACTTTTGGTCGACTCGCAAATGGTGCTCAGCCAACCCCCTGGGAACACCTGGCATGTCAGAAGGTTTCCATGCAAAGATGTCCCAGTTCTCACGGAGGAACTGGATGAGCGCTTCTTCCTATTTGGAGTCGAGTGTTGTCGAGATGTGAGTCGGAGCAGCATTGGGATCGCTCGAGTGAATATGAATCGCTTCGTTTCACCGGACGACTGAAATGCTGAATCCGTGGCAGGCTTCTGTAGCTCGCAACAAAATCACTCGGATCTGCATTTTTTTGATACTCCTGTAATTCCCACAACTTCCATTTGTGCATCGGCGATCTTTGAGCCCTTCTGGAAGCACTCTTCTGCCTTCTTTCGGTTGCCAGTGATGGTAATCACTCCTTTAGGACCAGGCATCTTCAATTTAAGGTAAACATAACATGGTCGAGCCATGAAACGTGCATAAGCCGGCCTGCCCAGAATAGCATGATAAGCGTCTGGAAATCGCGACTTCAAATGTCAACTTTTCCTTGCGATAATTCTTGGAATTCACCGAAAACCACATCAAGGGCGATCTGGCCGAGTGACTCAGCCTTCTTGCCAGGAATAACCCCATGGAAACTCATATTTGCTTTCACTAAGTCTGGACCATCGGAATGCCCATTCCTTTCAAGGTCTCCGCATACATCAGAACCTTAGTCAACCGAGTGCCTTCGACGACTGGGTCGACCACTTTAAATAACTGGGCGTCGCTGGAGCGACCATGTTCACTTCTCTATTGATGACTTTCAGTCGACTCTTGCTCTCAACATCAGCAAAAAATCATCAGAGTGGAATTGACCTGGGGCTAACCATCATCGTCCTCTTCCTTATCCTCAACTTTGTCCGATTCTTTCTCCTTTTCTTTGGGTTGTTTCTCTCGGAACTGCTGGATTAGGAGCCGACATTGTCGAGTGGTATGTTTCGGGTAAATGAGATTACCCTCCTCATCTTTTTTTATGTGAATGTGGCATGGTAAATCCAACACATCATTTCCGTCTTGATCTTTTACTTTCTGGGGTTCCATGGCCCTTTGGGCTTCCCCTTGAACTTTCCTTGAGTCACGGCTAAGGTTTCTCCAGGAGCAGCTGGCTCGGCTTTGCGCTTCTGCTTCCGACTGGAGTTCCCTCCCCCGGTTTCGTGGGCGACTGTTTTGTGCTTGCCACTCCGGAGCCGATCCTCTTCTTCACCATTAGCATACTTGGTGGCAATTTCCATCATTCGACTCAGAGACATATCTCCGGTCCGACCGAACTTCAGATTCAATTCTCGATACTTGACGCCTTCCTTGAAGGCACAAACTGCTTGGTGATCACACACGTTTTCCACTGTGTGGTGCAACGTGATCCATCTCTGGATATAATCTCTCAAAGTTTCATTCGACTTCTGCACACAAGACTGTAGCTCAGTAAGCACTGCTGGTCGTTTGCATGTACCCTCAAATGTTCTGACAAACACTCGGGCAAGCTCTTCCCAACTGTAAATACTGCCAGGTGCTAACTGATTCAACCACGCATTGGCCGAACCCTCTTACATCAGAGGCAGGTGCTTCATGGCCACTTCGTCATTGCCACAACCAATCTGCACAGCCACTCGGTAGTCCTCAAGCCAAGTGTCAGGCTTGGACTCACCAGTGAATTTGCTGACTCCAGTCGCCAATCTGAAGTTGGGAGGAATCACTGCTGCTCTGATGGCTCTGCTGAAACACTCGAGGCCCGAAACATGCACCCTGCTGCCGGTTGGGTAATTTCTATCGAGGCCATCTCTGTGTGCTCTGTTCGTGTCAACCAAACCTTGAACGAGAATGGATCTCGCGTCAAAGCCTGGCTCCCGGGGGTCGACTAGAGTCCTTCGCCCACCACTGTGAGGGCGCCTGTCATCGTGTTGCCGAGGTGCGTATGACCCACTCTTTGGGGGAGGCGTGGGCACTCGGCGGCGATCATCGTGGTCGAGTCGATGATCATACTGCTCACGGTTTCTGTACAGATCCCGTCGGTCTCCACGTCCCTCACGCCTCGGGGGCGATCTTGGACTTTGAGCCGACTGGACTGTGTCTGCTACCACGGATCTGCTATGGATCCTATTCCGCGACTGAGATACTGCTGTGTTTTATTCTCCTGCTGCACGGAGTAAAGCCCTGATCTGCATCAAACCTCTGCCAGCTTCTGACTGGGAGGGCTGGATCGACTCTGCTATTCGGGCTGCAGCTGTGAGATTCTGAATCGGAGTTCGGTATACCTGAGTAGGAGGCGGAAATAGTTGTCGTCGACTAGACTCAGGCATCCGCTGCCGAGCACGCTCGTCGAGTGCGTGCTGGAGATTCTCCAGTCGAGTGCGCTCAGCCAAGTTGGCCAGGCGCACCTCCTCCAAGGCCCGGGCCTCGGGGGTTTCTCCAACGATAGGAGTGTGAAGTGCATCCATGTTGCGGTGGCGAAGCTCTTCCCTCTGCTGCGAAGAGAGGGGCTCGGGGCGGTACTCCTCGTGGGCACACGACGGATCGCCTCCGCCGTCGCCACCATCCTCGCGGGGGAAGCCAGGAGGACTGCGTGGTCCGTTGACCATCAGGACTTCCGCCGCGGGGTCACTGCTGTCGCACTCGGACACAGTCTCAACGGAGCCAGTCGAACAGGCCGTAGAGAGTTTCGTCGGGCTCGATTGCCGCAACTTGGGGGGTGGCCGATTGGCGAGCCACCGCGTGCCTCACCCACCGCTGGAGCCTCGACCGACCGAAACGCTTGTGCCGGTGGACAGCGGGGAGTGAAGACGCCACCGGAGCCGACCGGTACTGAGTCGACGGCTGCCGCAGGAGGACGCCACGGACGTACGCGCGAAAGTGCGTTGCCCCGCGGACGGGGAGCGCCTCGATGTCGAGTGGAGCTTCTTGGAGCCAAGCGGAGTCGTCGGCGACGAACACGAGCGCGCCGGAATGGATCTCGCGGCCCTCGGCCAATCCTCCGCCTGAAACCATGCTGATGGGGATCGGAAAAATCGCAACTTCTCCAACAAGTTGCTAAGACACCTGCCCCAAGGTGGGCGCCAACTGTCGTGGTTCTAAGTCTGACAGTAGAATGGGGGGTAGGGATGTAGAGCAAGATCTTAGCTATGGAGAAGTTGTACGCAAGAGTTTTACAAGTTCAGGCCCTTCTCGGAGGAAGTAACAGCCCTACGTCTCGGAGCCCGGAGGCGGTCGACTGGATTATATGCGTGTGTGTGTTACAGGGGGTGCGAACCATTGTCTCAGAGAGGGGGTGGCTTATATAGAGTGCGCCAGGACCCCAGCTCCCCTCGTTACACAGGATTCAATGTACATAAAGTGAGAGCGTTACAGGTAATGTCAATAATAAAGTGATATAAATGATCATTAAGTCTATGAGTAAACGTCCGACCGTTGTTGCGCAGAGTGGCTTTAGGACTTCTGTACGTCGAGTGGTTGAGTGGTCGAGTGACTTAAATAAGGAGAGATCTCCAAGTGAATGGTAGGTCGAGTGGATTGCACTCGACACCTTTGTTGAGCCCTCTCTATTTGCTCTTGAACTTCTTTGCTTCTAGGACAAGGACCTTAGGTAGGACGTATAGGTCAGGCATATTGCCCTACCCTAGGTCTATGGCCTCATCACCCACCACTACCATCCGTAAGTGGTAGTAGAGAACGATTCGCTGAAGAGCCAGAAAAAAGGAGTTGCATGATCCGACCTATGTTCCGGAATCCGGAAAATGATTTGCTGAAGATCCGGAAAAATGCCAAACCCAACCCTTCTTCCCCCAATCCAGATGACCCGTGATTAGAAAGAAACACGGACAGCCCCACCTCCCTACGCACCGCTGGCGTCTCCCTGGCGGCCACCTCCGCCGAGGAACCCACTGCCACCCCTTCGTGCTAGGTCATTCACCGATTTTGTTTGAACTTGTTGCATGCTAGGCGGAATAAAAAATGGAAAGTGTTTCATGGACCCGATGGGTGCCCGAATGGGTCAGGTCATCCTTCTGGTGTGGGTATGGGTCGTCCGTCAAACCCAGGGGTTGGGTCATGGGTCGTGGGTTGACCTGATTTGATATTCGAGCATGGATTTGGTAGAGGTCGGCCCCAATGAAACCCGACCCGATTGCCAGACTGACTCAAGGGCCTCACCCGCCGCGCTCCTGTGGACCCGGAGCGCCGCTATCCCCCAGCCACCTTCATGCCCTCTGCTAGACCACCCCGTCACCACTGACCCCGTGTGCCGCCGCTCGAATAATTAAATATATAAGAGCTGCTGGAGGCCTCATCCCACACCGCCTAAATAAAGTGCAAATCTGAAGCACCGAAGTCGTAATTACCAAAAAATTGACATCGCGAACTACAGCCACATCCCGGGGGGATCCAAGGTGGGAGCGGATCCGAGTGGAGGAGAAGGAGGGGGTGAGAAGTTACCGGCCGGGTGTACTCGAACCCAGATGAACGCGCTCTTGATCTTGGACCCGTGGAGCGCCTCGAGGGCATCTCGGGACTCAGTGACAGAGCGGAAAAGGACGAACACGTAGCTGCGGGAGCCGACACATCAAGCGCCTCGTGCGGGGCAAAGTCCGCCATGACGTCTTCCTCGCTTCCGTGCGCGGACAGTTTGGCGACCCACAACGCGTTCTTCTCTTGGGCGGCCCCTAGCACGATGGCGGCGGCGCCCAATGCCGAAGGGACCCACGGGCGGCGGTCCAATGACATCAGCGGCAGCGAGGATCACGGCAGGGAGAGATCACTGGGAGCTAGGGTTGCATGTGGGATTTGGGCTGTCTGAGATGGGGAACGGAGCCGGGTGTGGGGAACAACCCCCGGGTCGGACCGTATATACTGCGGGCAGGGCAGGGACGGTTGCACGCCTGCGCCGAGTCTGTGAGCGGCACCTTTCTATCCCTGCTCCAATATATCATCCAGACATGAGGCCTATTCCATCACTGCTAAAAAAGGAAAACGTTTTCAAAACAGTCGGATGATTTATTAACTTTGTAAGCCGCATCCGGTGCCGTCCGATCCTACGCGATTGTGTGACGCGAGAGCCTTTGTGTCCCCACGCGAAGCTAGCCCAATATATAGTCGAGTTCATGATTTGTCTTTGCATCCCCGTGAGTGCCTTTTTCTAAAGGATCCTTCTTTACACTTACTTCACACGCAATGCTTTGCCAGGTAGTTACACATGTGATCATACAAATACTAGAACATCGTATGATTGATCATGGGTGCTGGTTTCATTTGTATTAGGAAGTAGATGAAGTCAATGTTGCGCACACCACACCAACCCCCTCCCTCACATGCAATCCTTGACGCCGCCGCCGCCTTTAAACATGCCATTGCACCATCATCAGAGTAGCCGGGCCGCCATCGCCATGGCCGTTGCAAAATCATTGACGCAGTCATGCCATCGTCTCAACACTGCCATGACCATGACACACGTTGTAGCGGCATCATCGACACAGTCGGGCCTCAGTCGTAGCATTGCGCGGTTGTCATAAACCACAACATTTGCATCGTGTGAATCACCATGGCCCGTTTGAGGGCATCGCCATCGCAGCATCATCGCGGTTGCCGAAAGTACAGCTAGGGCGTTAGGATGTGTCGTCGCACCATTCTGCCTCGCCGTCAGAGCACCGCACGAGTGTTAGAATCGTGTCGGGTGCCATGCATTGGCAGCCGGTGAAAGCACACTTTGAAAGAGTCAAACGCGGCCGTCCGAAGGCATGCCAGTCGGCATTCGTCGAAAACTCTTGGATGGGTTGTTTGTAGCCTGTTATTGTGCCAACGCCACAGAATAGAACATAATGAAGAAATATCCCTAACAAAAGAACAGTTGCCTCTACCACAACACAAATAATCATAAGTTTATGGTAATCTTGGTGCTTCGTGCTTCTCGCCTTGTCCGTGCGCTGGACCCTAATAAAAGAAAGTGTTTTCTACCACAACACAAATGACCATAATATACTTTACTACCACAACGTTTTATTCATAATGATAAACGGATTCGTGGTTCTTCCTGTTCGTCCCGACTTGCCCCGAAGTTTCAAACAATTACCCACCACTGTCATCGATAAGTGTTTGAAAAATGATTGAATAAGATCCAAAAAGTGAGCTGCCCGACCTCAACCCTTCTTCCCCAATCAGGGGAACACTTGCCTAAAGATTCAGAAAAAACAATTACTCACCACTGCCATCCGTAGTGGTAGAAAACGATTCGCTAAAGATCCTGAAAAAGAGCTGACCGACGAGCTCATAGGTCGCTAATAAGGAAAACAATTTGCCAAAGATCCAAAAAAACAATTACGCACCACTGCCATCCATAACTGGTAGAAAACAATTAGCTAATATCCAGAAAAAAAAGAGCTACCAGACCTGACCCTTGTTCCCCAATCTAAAAAACTATTTGATTCAGAAAAAATTGCCCAACGCCCAACCCTTGTTCACCAATCCAGATGACCCGTAGTTTATAAAGAAAATCCGGGACGAGCTGGCCTTCCCTGCGCACTACGCACTCCCACCACACGAACCTCCTCGCGGCTGCCGCCTCCGGCGCCCAACAACCCACTGCCACCGCTTCCCGCAGGCCATTCACCGGTGTCAAGGTTGTCGTTGCTATGGGCTCACGCGTGCCCACCCATCCATATTAAGGGCCTCATGCAACCGCGCTTCCTGGACCCTGAGCGCTGCTGCCTCCAGCCACCGCGAGCCTCCACCAGACCACCCCCATCGCCTCTGATCCATTGTGCCTCCACTCGAATAAACTACATATCAAGGTGCTGGAGTGCCTCAGCCCACACCGCCTAAATAAAACCGCAAATGACAAACACCGAAGTCCTAATTATTGAAAAATTGCATCACAACTGCAGCCAGATCCCGGGGGATACAAGTGGGAGCGGATAAGAGTGGGGGGAAGAGGGGGGGTTGAGATATTACCGGCAGGCGAACTCATAAGGATGAAGGCTCCCTTGACCTTGGACCGCGGAGCGCCTCGAGGGTGGGTCCGACACCGCAATTAAATGGAGCGAAAATGATGAAGGCGTAGCTGCGGTGACCGACACGCATGAGACACAGCCGAGTGCTTGTGCCAGACAAAGGACGAAGAACGTCGTCCTCGCCCGCTGTGCGCAGGTAGGTTGCCGACCCCAAAACCTTCTTCTTGTGCGGCAACTTGTGTGGCGACGACGACGGCTGCACCCCTAATGCCGGCGTGGGCTCCGATTCTTCGACGGTGACGGTCGATGCCTGGTGGCCCTGCACAGCTACGGAGGGCTCCGCAAGCGTGTGCTTTGGGACATCCGTGGCAGAGGGGATCAGTGGTAGGGAGAGATCAACGGGGAGCTAGGGTTTAGCGATGTAGGGATTTAGGCTATCTGTCACGGGGAACAGAACAGGGTGAGGAAACTAGCCCACGCACCGGACTGTATATACTGCGGGAGGGGCTGCGTTGAGTCTTGAGTGGCACCTTTTCTATCCCCCGCTCCAACATGATCCAGACATCTATTTCCATCACAGGAACACTAAAAAAACTATCCCATCACCAAGAATTGTTAGTATGACCTTCTCAAACAAGCAAGTTTACCCAACACATAGTTCAAAGTTTTTCATTATGCCTTATACCCCAAGGGGCAAATAGCTCATTCATAATCCAAGATTGCTATCGCCTGAATCTATCTAGGAAAATAAACACAAAGAAATAGAAACATACGTAGTTAGTCATTATCTTATTCTCGGAGACATGATTTGGGGCCGCCCACCAGCAACCTCTCGCAAACCATATCCTCTTCCCGTGACATATTCTGTCCACTTATGTTCCCAATGAGGCCACACTGTATGTATACCGGGAGGTGGGGTGGGGGGCAGAGGACGGGGCCGTAGTCGGCTCGAACCCAATATCCTTCGCTTGGGAAAATACTCAACAAAAACATGAACTTCATAGAGACATTTTAATTTATTTCATGGAGTTAGTTATGTAATTACTTTCCGACTTAAATACATCTCAAAAATAGGAATGCATAGAATATCTCATTGGCAATAATATACTTCATACCAAAATAGAATAAAGTAAATGACCCCTAATGAAGAGAGTGTCCTGTAGAAACACAAATAAACATAACTTTATGTAAGTGTGGTTACACACATTTCTATACATCATACAAGGAGGCACATTGTTGTTTATGTAAGATTGTTATTAATCATGTTTCATTAACCCATATGGATTTACCTTGTATCCCTCCAAACTATACGACGAAGAGGAATATGAAATATGTTCCCATTCACACATTTATAGGTAGAAATGGCATCTTCCCAGCTACTCAGAGTGCATGTATGCAAAGTTTGATCAATGGAGAATTCAACACGTCAATTTTTACAATCCTTTGAAACCTTTCGGGCTGCCTCCTGCTTTGAAATAGGTGAAACTAATTCCTCCAACACATAGTTCCCTAATAGCTCTATCATGTAAAAACCAATCAAAGAACAATTGGCATAACCAGGAATACCATTTCTGTTACGAATAGATGAATAAAATCCTCATACAAAGTGGGGTCCTAGCAACAAAAACTAATGAGATAGCTATTGAATGGTCTAACTAAAGTGAAATAGATCAAAGATAAATACACTTCATATTTAATCAAATCACAACCTGAATAACAGCAAATTGTGTCACTTGTGTCAAAACTCATTACAACAACATTAGCAACGTGAGTGAGCATTTTCACTCAAGAAATAAACAACTATGACTAACCAGGGATTATTCGTGTATTAGTACATCATTCCTTCTAGTAACATCATTCAAACTTAAAACAGAGCATACCATAAGTTACTAGATATTGTATTGCATCCCATATAATGTTGTGAGTGGGGCAGGGATGGCTTTGGCCATGTGGGTGGGACATCTGATTATGCCACCTTGAGATAAAATAACCGCAAAAAACCATGGCTTTCATATACACTTTTAATTTAATTCAAGGGGTTGGTTAGTAATAATTCCTCTCTTAAAAATGTCTCAAATCAAGGAATGCATACAACATCTCATTGGCATAATATACTTCACTAACCCACAAACAGAAATAATGTAAATGACCCTAATAAAAGAAAGTGTCTGTACCACAATGCAAATAATCATAAGTTTATGTATCTTTGGTGCCGGCTTCTGCCCGTTCGTCCCAACCCTAATAAAAGAAAGTGTCTCTACCACAACACAAATGACCACAATATACTTCACTACCACAACACTTTTTAAACACTGATAAATGGATTCGTGCTTCTGCCTGTTCGTCCCGACTTTGCCCTAAAGTTGCAAACAATTACCCACCACTACCATCCATTAGGTAGAATACGATTCGCTAAAGATTTGAGGAAAAAAAGAGCTGCCCGACCTGATCCTTGTTCCCCAATCTGGAAAACAATTTGCTAAAGGTCTGGAAAAAAAACAATCCATAAGTGGTAGAAAACGATTCGCTAAAGATCAAGGATTAAAAAAAGCTACCCGACCCGGCTGAAGACCCTCAGTGCCTTCCCTTACATGGTAAGGGTCGATGCCAGCATCTAGTCTCACCCTTTTGGCTTCTCTCGGATCAAGCGCACTATGAGCAGAATGTCCACGCAACAAAGATGAGCTACCTTCAGGTGCTGGAAGGAAACCAACCGTGATTGGCATTCCACCATAGTCCAAGTATCTTGCTCTTCCACGTCGAGGATCATACCCTTGTGATGTGCCATGACTACTGCGACCAGCACCTAAATAATCACGTGCGGCATGTGGACTATAATTATACATCTCTGATCTAGGGAACCCAACGAGCGGTGTTAGGTTATCAAGCCCACTGCTGAGAAAAGAACATGAATCCTTGTATTATTGAAAATACGCCCATCTAGAAGATTCTTAGCATTAGAAGCTCCTTCAATGGTTGCAAACTCCACAAAAGCATACTGCCTTTCTGGAAAAACTTTGATGTTTGTAACCACACCATGTGCTGCCATAGCCTGCCTTAGTGCCTCCTCGTCAACTTTATGTGTATTGGGTAAACCCACCCAGAGAACATTGGTAGGATTTTACCTCTCTCATTCGTACTCCAGCAGAACCTTGACAAACAGAACATTATATGATAGTAAGCAACCCACAGATCAAACAGGACAGTACAACAACAAGAACCAAGAGAAGTAAATAGAAGTACCTTTGCATGTCCAACTCCCATTTCACCGGGTGGCAATGATCCTCTACTGTTGATGTTTCCTGCTTCCGATTGTTCCTATCAAAATCAGTACAAATGCTAAATAATAAGACAGTGTCCCTTGAAACTGCAGCCTAGAAGCACTTCACAAACTCGGTCAACAATAATAGATGCATATCGCTCTTCCTCTAGACCACTGGAAATCAACACAGAATTCCTTGCCCCCTAAATCTGTCCCATTCAAGGCTCTATGGGCAGAAATGGCATCTTATAGCTTCTCAAAGTGGATGTATGCAGAAGTTTGATCATGTGAGAATCCAACACCTTCAATCTTTCCAAACTTTTGAAACTCCTCCTCTACCTCCTACTTTGAGATAGACGGACTAATTCCTCCAACCCATATAGGTTCCTAACAGCTATAGCTTGTAAAAACCAATCAACAAACACAAGTAAACATCATGAGGGCATAAATCTTTAGACAACACCAGCATAGCAATTTCACCCTAGAACAAGGAACAATCACCAATGTAGGAGTATTTCTATACCTACTAATAAAGGATAATGTTCAAAAAAGCAGAAGGCCGCAGCATAGAGCTATAGGCGCTTAAGCGCGCTTGAGTGTTTTTTCAAACTTGGCCAGAACTTGACTGTTTTGAATAGTATGCATAGGAAAATAGGAAACATGGCACATGGGTAGTTGAAGTAGCATCTAAAATGACCTTCACAACATAGCAAATACTCCCTCCGTCCGGAAATAATTGTCGAAGAAATGCATAAAAATGGATGTATCTAGAATTAAAATATGTCGAGATACATCCATTCCTCCAACAAGTATTTTCGGACGGAGGGAGTACACATCAGGTTCACACAGCAGGCAAATGACAACTAATATGTAGTTCAGTTCAAATAGACATAGCCAAATGCAGATCATCTTTCCATGATTTGGCCAAAATCTGAAGGAAACAACTCCCGTACAGACCCTAATAATAACATAACTGACATACTACCATTATTGCACAAGCAGCTAAGCAGAAGCAGTTCAAAAATAGCCAAATAATGGCCAAGAATTTCAAACACGCTTAATCTACCACTTAGGGCCAAAGCGAAGCGTTTTTTCATTTCTCAGTGCTTAAGAGAGTCTCTATATTAGCTGCAGCCTACAACAGACAGGGCACCGTTCCCTTGTAATGTTTAGTACCACCTTGGCTGACTACTGAGGAAGGAGGCATCGACATGACTATAAAACTAGCAGGTAGACACCGATTTTGTTTGAAGTGGTTGCATGCTAGGTGGAGTAAAAAATGGAAAAAAATTCATGGAGCTGATGGGTGCTCGAATTGGTCGGGTCACCCGTCGGCTGTGCGCATGGGTCGTCCATGAGACCCATGGGTTGGGTCGTGGGTTGACCTGATTAGTTATTCGGGCATGGGTTTGGCAGAGTTCGGCCTATTGACACCCAACCCGATTGCCAGCCTGACACAGCCGCGCCCGCCGCGCTCCCCAACCACCTGCGAGCCTCCGCCAGACCACCCCGTCACCGCTGATCCGGTGTGCCACCGCTCGAATAATTACATACTCCCTCCGTCCCAAAATATAAGAACGTTTTTGCATGAGTCAAAAATGTTCTTATATTATGGGACGGCGGGAGTATATCGGAGCCGCTGGAGGCCTCACCCACACCGCCTAAATAAAACGCAAATCACAAGCACCGAAGTCCTAATTACTGGAAAATTCACATCGCAAACTACAGCCAGATCCCGAGGGGTTCCAAGGTGGTTGCGGATCCGAATGGCGGGGAGAAGGAGGGGGTAAGAAGTTATCTGCTGGGCGAACTCGACCCTGATGAACGCGCCCTTGACCTTGGACCCGCAGAGTGCCTCGAGGGCAGCTCGAGAATTGGCCACGGAGCAGAACAGGACAAACGTGTAGCTGCAGAAGACGGTGTGTGTGACGACGCAGTCGAGCGCCTCATGCGGGGCAAAGGCCGCCATGACGTTGTCCTCGCCCGCGTGTGCGGGCAAGTTGTCGACCCATAGCGCGCTTGTGTCGTGGGCGGCCCCTGGCGCGGCGATGGCAGCGGCCCCCCTGGCGCCAGAGGGCTCCGACTCCTTTGGGGGGGAGGCCGACGGCCTGGCGGCCTCTGAGGGCCCTGCGAGTGATGGGTCCAACAACATCGATGCGGCGGGGATCAGGGCAGTGAGAGATCGCATGGAGCTAGGGTTAGGATGTGAGGATTTGGGCTTTCTGAGATGGTGAATGGAACGGGGTGTGGGAACTGGCCCGGGGGTCGGACTGTATATACCGGGCGGGGCAGGGATGGCTGCGCGCCTGCGCCGACTCGGTGGGCGGCACCGTTTCTATCCCTTCTCCAATATATCATTATTACACGGCACCTATTCTAATCACTGCTAAAGAAATGGAAAACGTTACAAAACAGTCGGATGATTTATTGACTTTGTAAGCCGCATCCGGTGTCGTCCGATCCTACGCGATCGTGTGACGCAACTGCCTGTGTCTCCCCACGCGAAGCTAACCCATCTATACTCGAGTTCACGATTTGTGCTTGCATGCCCGTGACTGCCTTTTTCTAAAGGATCCTTCTTACACTTACTTCACATGCAGTTCTTTGCCACCTAGTTATACATGTGATCGTACAAATACTAGAACATCATATGATTGATCATGGGTGCTAGTTTCATTTCATATTAGGAAGTTGATGAACTCAATGTTGCGCACACCACACCACACCCCCTCACATGCAATCCTTGACCCCATTGTCTTTAAACATGCCATTGCGCCATCACCAGAGCAGCCGGGCCGCCATCGTCGTGGCCGTCGCAACATCACTGAAGTAGTCATGCCGGTTGTCTCAACACTGCCATGACCGTGAAACACGTTGTCATGACATCATCGAAGCAGTCGGGCCTCCGTCGTAGCATCGTCGCGGTTGTCAAAAGACAACATCGCATTGTAGCATCGCGATGGCCGTTGAGGCATGCCATCGCAGCAGCATCGCGGTCCCGGAAGCACCGCACGGGCGTTAGAAGCGTGTCACCGCGCCATCGCCACGGCCATCAGAGCACCGCATGGGCGTTAGAAGCGTGTGGTGGTGCCATCATCGCAACCGTCGCAGCACACCTCAAAGCGTCAACATTGTCGTCGAAGCATGCCGCCACACTCGTCGAAGCTCATGATGGGTGTTTGTGGCTTGTCATTGTGCCAACGCCACAAATAGAAATATTGAAAATGACCCTAATAAAGAAAGTGCCTCTACCACAACACTAATAATCATAAGTTTATGTATGTGTCGTTCGTGCTTTTGCCCGTCCGTCCTGACCCTAATAAAAAAAAGTGTGTCTACCACAACACAAATGACCATAATATACTTCACTACCACAACGCTTTCTTGAACACTGATAAACGGATTCGTGCTTCTGCCCGTTCGTCCTGACTTTTCTCCTGAATTTCAAACAATTACCCACCACTGCCATCCATAAGTGGTAGAAAATGATTCGATAAATATCCAGAAAAGAGAGCTGCCCGACCCAACCTTTCTTCCCCAATCAGGGAAACGATTTGCTAAAGATTCAGAAAATACAAACACCCACCACTGCCATCCATAAGTGGTAGAAAATGATTCGCTGAATATCCGGGAGAAAAGAGTTGCCCGACCAAACCCTTGTTCCCCAGTCCGAAATACGATTTCCTAAAGATCCAGAAAAACAATAACCCACCATGCCCATCCATAAGTGGTAGAAATTGATTCGCTAAAGATCCGAAAAAAAGAGCTGACCGACCAGCTGCAGTTATAAAGAAAATCCGGACGGCCTGGCCTTCCCGTGCGCTGCCGATGTCTCCCACCACATAAAGGAACCACTGCCACCGCTTCCTGCTAGGCCATTCACCGGTGTCAAGGTATCCCGTCGCTATCGGCTCACACGTGCCCATCGACCATATCAAGGGCCTCACGTGCCGCGCTTCCCTAGACTCTGAGCGCTGCTGCCTCCAGCCACCTGCGATTCTCCACCAGACCACCACCTGTCGCCACTGATCCATTGTGCCTCCACTGAAATAACTACATATATCAGAGCTGCTTGAGGCCTCAGCCCACACCGCCTAAAAACCACAAATGACAAACACCGAAGTCCTAATTATTGAAAAATTTACATCATAAACTGCAGTGAGATCCCAGGCGGATCCACGGTCGGAGCGGATACAAGTGGGGGGTGGAGGTTCAGATATTACCGGTTGGGCGAACTCAATCAGGATGAACGCATCTTGATATTGGACCCGCGGAGCGCCTTGAGGGCGGTCCGACACTCGGCGATGGAGCGGAAAATGATGAAGGCATTGCTGCGGTACTCGATGCGCATGATGACGCAGTCGAGTGTCTTGTGCGGGGCGAAGGACGCCACGACGTCGTCCTCACCCGCTGCGCAGGCAGGTTGCCGACCCACAGCGCGTTCTTCTCGTGGGCGGCAACTTGCGTGGCGGCGACGGCGGCTGCAGCCCTAACGCCGACCGGCTCCGATTCCTTCGACGGTGAGGCCGATGGCTTGGTGGCCTCCATGGCCACGGAGGCTCCACAGACGATGGATCCGATGACATCCGTGGCAGAGGGGATCAGGGTAGGGAAAGATCAGCGGGAGCTAGGGTTAGTATGTGGGATTTAGCTGTCTGTCACGGGGAATGGAACAGAGTGAGGAAACTATCCCATGCGCCGGACTGTATATACTGCGGGCGGGGCTACGCTGAGTCCGTGGGCAACACCTTTTCTATCCCCGCTTCAACATCATCCACACACCTATTCCCATCACGGGAACACTAAAAAAACAATCCCATCACCAAGAATTGTTAAGTGTGACCTTCTCAAAACAAGCAAGTTTACCCAGCACATAGTTCAAACTTTTCATTATGCCTTAATACCCAAGGGGAAATATCTCATTCATAATCCAAGATTGCATCGCCTCAATCTATCTAGCAAAATAAACACAAAGAAATAGAAACATACGTACTTAGTCGTTATCTTATTTCTCGGGAGACATGACTTTGGGGCCCGCCCACCGCAACCTCTTGCAACCATATCCTCTCCCCATGACATATTCTTGTCCACATGTTCCCTACGGGGCCGCACTCGTATGTATTACCGTCAGGGGTGGGGTGGTGGCAGAGGGATGAGCGTAGTCGGCTCGAGCCCGATTATCCTTCGCCTGGGAAAAATACTCACAACAACATGACGTACATAGACACCTTTTAATTTATTTCATTGAGTCAGTTAGTAATTACTTTCCGACTTAAATACATCTCAAAAAGAAGGAGTGCATACAATATCTCATGGGCATTGTCGGCGTCCAGGGAATGGGGTTAGCCAGACTTGCGTGCCTGCGGCCCGTGGTGTGGCTCCATCAGCGGCCCAGTACGGCCCAGTTCAACAACAACAACTCAAGACCCTCGCGAGGGGCCAAGCCTTGCGAGGAGGACGACACCAAGACCTCCTTGGGGGCGGTCTCACCAGGCAGGCTCCCGAGGAGCGGAGATAGCAATGCAAGGTGCACCTCGTGAGGTTCACATGACGTGAGCCATGACGACCAAGGCCAGGCGGGCGCCAGCAGCGCAGTTTACCAGTTTCTCTTTGGTGCTAAGGAGGCAAGCGCAGGCGCGGAGTCCCGTGAAATCAAGCAAAGGCTTCCATTCCGGTGCAACGAGACCAAGACCGCCAGGACGGCAGTATGGAGGTCATCGCGGAGCCCACTGCAGCGTCACCACCAGAGCCTTTTGCAGGCGAAGACTACTTTTGTCAGGATAGCTTGTACTAGTTGTCTCCCTTTAAATTTGGCTGTTGTGGGATCCCTTCCCGCCTACATTTGGGAAGAGGACCAAGGCCACTATAAATAGGACTTATCCACCACCATAGCGAGGCACCTGAGATCGGATCCATTCCACCCTGACCACCTCACAAGATCATCGAGCTCAAGAACACCTCACGTCCTGAGGCTGTTCACCCACTGTACTAGTTCATCCTCAGCCCCTTGAGGCAATCCACCACAAAGCCGGAGTAGGGTATTGCACCGCAAGGTGGCCCGAACCAGGATAAACTGTGGTGTCTCTTGTCCCCCGGGTTTGTCGAGCTAGGCTATGGAATCATTGGGCCGGCAGGTTTGGAAGAAGTAGTTCTTCGCACGCACCCCAGTGTTCGAACCTCTCAAGGGTCTACGGAGCCCTGAATCCGACATTTGGCGCGCCAGGTAGGGGTGCGTCGGAGCTTCTCTTCCGCCGATCGACTCGCCGGCGCTCCACCGCTTCCATGGCTGACGCTCGCCGAGCCCATGCTGAGCGTCGAGCCGCCCTCGCCGCCCGCGTCGCCCAGACGGCTCCCGCCGGCAGGCCTCTGATGACCCACAAGAATAGGGGATCTATCGTAGTCCTTTCGATAAGTAAGAGTGTCGAACCCAACGAGGAGCAGAAGGAAATGACAAGCGGTTTTCAGTAAGGTATTCTCTGCAAGCACTGAAATTATCGGTAACAGATAGTTTTGTGATAAGGTAATTGGCAACAAGTAACAAGTAATGAAAGTAAATAGGGTGCAACAAGATGGCCCAATCCTTTTTGTAGCAAAGGACAAGCCTAGACAAACTCTTATATAGAGAAAAGCGCTCCCGAGGACACATGGGAATTATCGTCAAGCTAGTTTTCATCACGCTCATATGATTCGCGTTCGGTACTTTGATAATTTGATATGTGGGTGGACCGGTGCTTGGGTGCTGTCCTTACTTGGACAAGCATCCCACTTATGATTAACCCCTATTGCAAGCATCCGCAACTACAAAAGAAGTATTTAGGTAAACCTAACCATAGCATGAAACATATGGATCCAAATCAGCCCCTTACGAAGCAACTCATAAACTAGGGTTTAAGCTGCAGCCCACCAAGCCTTTCTCAGGAGTGACCGACGGCTCCACCCCCCAATAGGGCAGACCCGCCTCCCTGTCACCTTCGGCCAACGCGACAACTACCGCACTGAGCTCATCGACTTCGACATCGCTCACATCCGTCTACCGTACAATGCCATCCTCGGGTATCCGGCCCTGGCCAAGTTCATGGCGGTGACCCACCACGGCTACAACGTCCTCAAGATGGCGAGGAACCGTGACATCATCATGATCGCCTGCGAGGAGAAGGAGGCGGTGTGCTCCCTAGAGCACGGCTACCAGGCCGCAACAGTCGAGGACCCAGACAACGAGGGCGCCATCTACCCTCCTTAGGCCGTCCCCAAGAAGAAGAAGCAGCTGCTCCGCCAAGAGCCTCAGGAGAGTGGCGTCTCCAGCCGCACCACCTCAGGGCCTGCACCCATGGATGGGGCGCCTCCCTCCATTGCATAGGAAGGCGCCCCCGAAGTCCTCCTCAGGTTGGACTTGGGGGCTCTCTTCTGTAGGGCCTCTGACCTGGCCAGTGTCACGAGGGAGGCGCTCGGGCACCACCTGGAGGCATGCTTCATCGCACGCTTCCCCCACAAGGGCCCCAGGCCCGGGTTGCCAGGTGCTCAGGAGTTCATCACCAAGCGACCGAGGAGCTTCAAGAGGCGAGAGCCATGCGCGGCGACCGCCGTCCTCCACCTAGTGCAGCTCCCCATCTTGGCGAGGACGGCAGGCTGTGCGTCTGCATCGACATTTCAGGGCTCAACCGAGCTGCATCCCAGGAATGCTTCTAGCCTTCGCGCGTTGGTCGGTGCGAGGGTCCACCGCACAACTATGTTCGCATGCCATTCGGCTTGCCGAACACGGCTGTTAACTTCCAGCACCGCCTGCGGAGTGTTCTGGCGGCTCAGGTGGCCAGGCACCACGCGGTCCTGGCGGAGATGCCGACGGTTCTTCGCAAGCCCCCCGGACCTCCAGAGCCTCCCGGGACCCAGGAGGCTCGTGAGGAGCAACTTCTCCAGCGCGCGTCTTCAGCTACTTCAATATCTCTCCAGCAATGGTGCCAGGTGACTCTTTCCGGTTCATTCAGCCGGGGGTGCCCCTCCGGCTACGTTTATCCCAAGGACGCGTGGGCCTGTCCCTGCGACATGTATCCTTTTGCATTTTTAACTTACCTTGTTGGGGGCACCCCTCGGGCTGCATCATCCCCAGGCCGCGTGGGTCCGTCCCTGTGGCATGTATCGTTCTTGCATCTATCAGAGCTAGCTTTATCTTCCTCCCATAAGATGATTTATGCTATCGCCTGCTTGCCTGTTACCATTCGCGGCCTCCTGCGTTGCTGACCGGCCTTCTACTCATCCCGCAACGGGGGCTACACATGCTGGCACGGCGCTTGTGCTTGGTTCCGTCTCTGTAATGCTGACAAACCTGAGAGATCGAGCTCTGGCTCGCGGCTCGCTCCGCGCACGTCACCTCACCAGATCCTCAACGCCTTCATATTCGTGCGGAAAGATCAGCGGCAGGACAGCAAACACGATTATGAGTTACATTCTCCCTCGGACTAACTCATAGGAATCTCCAGAGCTTAGCTGTGGGTGGCCCCGCCGGCTGCCCTCTTTTCACGCGATTCGCTTGCGCGTTAAAGGGGGGGCTCCTGAGCATCGCGCCTTAGGAGCTCCTACTGACTCTCCAGCCCTCACCCCCTGGCCTTGACCACGACATCGCAACCTAGCATACCAGCGGCGGCTGAGCCTTGCTCGATGGTCGGGACCCGAGGACGCAGAGCATTGAGATGAGCGAGGAAGGGGGAGCCAGCGCGAGCCTTACCTAGTAACACCGCCGTGAAGCGCGAGTCAGGCGCTACACAGGGAATCACCTCAGGGTCGATAAGATAAGTCACATATTCATGTTAGCAACGCTGCAATTGGAATTTTCGACTCTCGCAGCCTTGCTCCGGCAATGCCGCCTTCCTTTTCTGCCTTCAGGAAGCTGCTTGCACACCAAAGGGGACCTCTTGAGCATCGCGCCTCAGGAGCTCTTACCTGACCTTGGGCCGCTCACCTCCAGGCCTTGACCACGGCATCGCGACCTGGCATACCAGCGATGGTTGAAGCTTGCCTGGGGACTGGGCCCTGCTGGCGTAGAGCGCTAAGCTACCGCACGGATGAAAAGGGGGACAATCCCGAAGCAAGATACGCAGCTACAACCTCATAATAGGAATAATAAGCGTTGGATCAAAGGCATATTACAGGTTCTTTACACACCCCCACGGGGTTCATCTCGATTCCTCGCAGGGAACAAAAAAGGAACAACCTCAAGGAGCCCTGGCTATGGATGTCACCGCCGACGCCATCATCAAGTACAGTGGGCCACAAGAGGCCGACACCAACCCATCCTGGTCATCGACGACTACGGGCAAATGCCGCTGACGCGCTCGGCACGGCGAGAGCTCGGTGGCGGGTAGCTGTCGTCGCTCGTCTCCAGAGACTCGCTAGGCTCAGGAGAGTCGCTGGACTCCCAGGAGTCACCGCTGTTGCTGGGGAGGCCAGCGGCAGGGCCGGGAGCGAGCTCAACCCCGTTGCGCCATGCTGACGGCTTCCTCCGGGGCAGCACTCCAGGCGGTGACCTTCCTTGTTGAAGACCTCGAAGTGGATGGCGAGGGCCCATTCCCCGCAACATACGCGGGCGACCTCGCCCCATCCTCGGGTCATGAAGATCTTGCCTTGGGGACGACCTCGACCTCCGCCCCCGTGGCCAGGCCGCAACACCCGGCGTGCTGCAGCCACAACTCGAGTGGCCCCCTCGGCGGCATTTCCTCGGCGAAGAACCGTGGGAGCTGGATCCATGTGCATAGTGGCATCACCGCCCACACCAAGAACTCATGCGAGGAGCCCTCTGCGTGGGTTCGTGGGCCGGCGGCTCGTGCAACATCAGCCTAGCCGTCGCGGCCGTAGCTCGCGGCGCGGGGCGCTCCCGCATTCTCCGGGGCCTTGCACTTGGGCGTACAGAGGAAGTGGGTAGCCAGGCAGAGGCCGGTCGTACCAAGGCCGTGTCACCTCCAGCCTCACGCCAACATCACGGGGACGGCTGAACCTTTTCTTCGGCGGAAGTGGCCCCTGCTCCTCAAGGGGTTTTTCCTTTCTCCACGGCGGAGAACCTCCTAATCGGCGCCATGAGTATCGCGGCAAGACGGCAAGGCGAGGAGAAAGGAGAGAGAGAGCATGCAGCGAGAAGACAGAGATGAGCGAGGGGGCTCTGCCCCTCCACTCATTTATAGCCATAAGGAGGCCAACGCCGGCCTCCATGATCGCATGTAATGATGGTTTTCCTCTGCATGCAGCAGAGTCTCGTCAAGTCGAACGGTTGCCGAGGTAGCGTGGGGAAGCGGAGGCGCCCACGTCCCATCAATCGCCATGCGTCAATCGGGCCTGCGGCGCTCCGCACTTGCCCTTTGGCTTCACCTCGAAGCCAAGTTCGAGCACGCCTTGCGCCTGGGGGCTACTATCGGTGTCCTGGGAACGGGGGTACCCAGACTGCCTACCTGTGGCCTGTGGCATGGCTCCATCAGCGGCCCGGTACAGCCCAGTTCAGGAACAACAACTCAAGACCCTCGCGAGGGGCCAAGCCTCGCGAGGCGGACGACACCAAGACCTCCTTGGGGGCGGCCTCACCAGGCTGGCTCCCGAGGAGAGGAGATATCAATGCAAGGTGCACCTCGTGAGGTTCAGATGACGTGAGCCATGACGACCAAGGCCAGGCGGGCGCCAGCGAGCGCAGTGTACCAGTTTCCTCTTTGGTGCTAAGCAGGCAAGCACAGGCGCGGAGTCCCGTGGAATCAGGCAAAGGTTTCCATTCCGGTGCAACGAGACCAAGACCGCCAGGACGGCAGGACAGAGGTCATCGCGGAGCCCACTGCAGCGTCACCACCAGAGCCTTTGCAGGCAAAAACTACTTTTGTCAGGATAGCTTGTACTAGTTGTCTCCCTCCAAATTTGGCCATTGTGGGATCCCTTCCCGCCTACATTTGGGAAGAGGACCAAGGACACTATAAGTAGGACTTAGCCACCACCATAGCGAGGCACCTGGGATCGGATCCTTTCCACCCTGACCACCTCACAAGCTCATCGATCTCTAGAACACCTCACCTCCTGAGGCTGTTCACCCACTGTACTAGTTCATCCTCAACCCCTTGAGGCAATCCACCACAAAGCTAGAGTAGGGTATTACACCGCAAGGTGGCCCGAACCAGGATAAACTGCCGTGTCTCTTTTCCCTAGGTTCGTCGAGCTATGGTGTGGAATCGTTGGGCCGGCAGGTTTGGAAGAACGAGTTCTTCGCACGCACCCCAGTGTTCGAACCTCTCAAGGGTCTGCGGAGCCCTGAATCCGAAAAAACATAATATACTTCACTACAAAAATTGAATAAAGTAAGATGACCCTAATAAAGAGAGTGTCTCTACAGAAACACAAATAATCATAAGGTTATGTAAGTTTGGTTACAACATTTCTATGCATCATACAAGCACACACATTGTTGTTTATGTTAAATGTTTTATTAATCATGTTTCATTAACCCATTTGGATTTGAACCGTATCCCTCCAAACTATACGGCGAAGAGGAATTAAAAATATTTCACATTCATGACTTTATTCGGTTAGGAATGGCATATTCCAGCTACTCACAGTCGATGTATGCAATAGTTTGACAATCGAGAATTCAACACTTCAATCTTTCCAATCATTTGAAACTCTTCATCTGCCTCCTGCTTTGAAATAGATGAACTAATTCCTCCAACCCATAGATTCCTAATAGCTCTATCATGACCTAAAACCCAATCAAAGGACAAATGCCTTATGCAGGCATACTATTCTATAATGAAATAGATGAATAAATCCTCATACAAGTAGTCCTAGCAACAAAAAACTATGAGATAGCTATGAAACGGTCTAACTTAAAGTGAAACAGATCAAAGATTAAAATACACTTCATATTTATATCCAATCACAGCCTGAATAACAGCAAATTTTGTCACTTGTGCCACAACTCATCACACAACATTAGCACATGAATGCAGCAATTTCACTCAAAGAAAAAACAACTATGACTAACCAAGGATTATTCTGTATTAGTACATCATCAAACTTAAATCAGAGCCATACCACAGTTACTAGATATTATATGCATCCCTATATGTTGTGAGTGGGGCAGGGATGGCCTTGCCGCTGTGGGTGGGCCTTCTGATTATGCCACCTTGAGAAAAATAATCGCAAAACATGGCCTTCATATACACCTTTTAATTTAATTCAAGGAGTTGGTTAGTAATAACTTTCCCTCTTAAAAACGTCTCAAAAAGAAGGAATGCATACAATATCTCATTTGCATAATATACTTCACTACAAACATAGAAATAATGTAAATGACCCTAATAAAGAAAGTGTCTCTACCACAACGCAAATAATCATAAGTTTATGTATCTGCGGTTCGTGCTTCTGCCCGTCCGTCCGACCCTAATAAAAGAATGTGTCTCTACCGACAACACAAATGACCCAATATACTTCACTACCACAACACATTCTTGAACACTGATAAATGGATTCGTGCTTCTGCCTGTTCGTCCTGACTTTGCCCCTGAGTTGCAAAACAATTACCCACCACTGCCATCCATAAGTGTAGAAAACGATTCGCTAAAGATCTGAGGAAAAAGAGCTGCCGACCTGACCCTTGTTCCCCAATGCCGAAAAACAATTTGCTAAATGTCCGGAAAAAACAATCCATAAGTCGTAGAAAATGATCACTAAAGATCAAGGTTAAAAAGCTACCCGACCCGACATGGTATAAGGTCGATGCTAGCATCTAGCCTCACCTTTTGGCTTCTCTCGATCAAGTGCATTATGAGTAGAATGTCCAGACAACAAAGATGAGCCAGCTTCAGGTGCTAGAACGATACCACCAGTGATTGGCATTGCACCATAGTCCAATTATCTTGACCTTCCACGTCGAGCACCATGACTACTGCGACCAGCACCAAAATAATCACGTGCGGCATGTGGACTCATTCTACATCTCTGGTCTAGGGACCCAACAAGCGGTGTCAGGTTATCAAGCCCACTGCTGGAGAAAAGAACATGAATCCTTGCATTATTGAAAAGACGTCCATCTAGAAGATTCTAGCATTAGAAGCTCCTTCAATGGTTTGCAAACTCCACAAAAGCATACTGCCTTTCTGGAAAAACTTTGATGTCTGTAACACACGCATGTGGTGCCATAGCCCGCTTAGTGCCTCCTCGTTAACTTTAATGTGTATTGGGTAAACCCACCCGGAGAACATGGTAGGAATTTTTGACTCTCTCATTCGTACTCCAGCAGAACCCTGACAAACACAACATGATATGATAGTAAGCAACCCACAAATCAAAGAGGATAGTACAACTACAAGAACCAAGAGAAGTAAATAGCAGTACCTTTGCATGTCCAATTCCCATTTCACCGGGTGGTAATGATCCTCTACTATTGAAGTTGCCTGCTTCTGACCGTTCCTATCAAAATCAGTACAAATAAGTAAATAATAAGACATCATCCCTTGTAAAGCTGCAGCCTAGAAGCACTTCACAAACTCAGTCAACAATAATAGATACATACCGCTCTTCCTCTGGACCTCTGGAAATCAACACACAATTCCTTGCCCCCTTAATCTATCCCATTCAAGGCTCTATGGGCAGAAATGGCATCTTCCAGCTTCTCAAAGTCGATGTATGCAGAAGTTTGATCATGGGAAATGCAACACCTTCAACCTTTCCAAACTTTTGAAACTCTCCTCTACCTCCTGCTTTGAGATAGACAGACTAATTCCTCCAACCCATAGGTTCCTAACAGCTCTAGCTTGTAAAAACCAATCAACAAAGACAAGTAAACATCATGAGGGCATAAATCTTTAGACAACACCAACATAGCAATTTCACCCTAGAACAAGGAACAATCACCAATCTAGGAGTATTTCTATACCTACTCATAAAGGATAATGTTCAAAAAAGTGGAAGGCCACAACATAGAGCAATGGGCGCTTAAGCGCGCTTGAGTGTTTTTCGAAACTTGGCCAGAATTTGACTGTTTTGAATAGTATGCACAGGAAAATAGGAAACATGGCACACGGGTGGTTGAAGTAACAACTAAAATGACCTTCAAAACATAGCAAATACACATCAGGTTCACACAGCA
Organism: Triticum aestivum; assembly: GCF_018294505.1. NCBI lineage: Eukaryota > Viridiplantae > Streptophyta > Magnoliopsida > Poales > Poaceae > Triticum > Triticum aestivum. The sequence goes on from NC_057808.1 coordinate 408,674,412, forward strand.
AGCAAAATGACAACAAAAATGTAGTTCAGTTCAAATAGACATAGCCAAATGCACATCATCTTTCCATGATTTGGCTAGAATCTGAAGGAAACAACTCTTGTACAGACCCTAATAATAACATAAATGACATACTGTCGTTATTGCGCAATCAGCTAAGCAGAAGCAGTTTAAAAATAGCCAAATTCTGGCAAAAATTATCAAATACGCTTAATCTACCACTTAGGGCCAAAGCGAAGCATTTTTCCATTGCTCATCGCTAAATAGTCGCTTAGCAACGCTTTTCTTGAACACTGATAAAGAGATTTATGTTTCTGCATGTCTGTCCTGGCCTTCCTTGGCCCTGAAGTTGCAATCAATTACCCACCACTGCCATCCATAAGTGGTAGATAATGATTTGCCAAAGATCCGGGAAAAAAGAGCTGCCCGAACTGACCCTTGTTCCCCAATCCAGAAAATGATTTGCTAACTGAAAAAACAATCCATAAGTGGTTGAAAACAATTCGCTAAAGATCAAGGTTTAAAAAACAGCTGCACGACCTGACCCTTGTTCCCCAATCCGGAAAATGATCTGCTGAAGTTCCGGAAAAACAATTACCCACCACTGCCATCCATAAGTAGTAGTAGAGAACGGTTTGCTAAAGATCCAGAAAAAGAGTTGCTAAAGATCCGGTATTAATGCCCAACCCAACCCTTCTGCCCCCAATCCAGATGGCCCGCGGTTAGAAAGAAAATCCGAACATCCCGACCTCCCGCACCGCTAGCGTCTCCCTGGCGGCTACCTCCGCCGAGGAACCCACTGCCACCGCTTCGTGCTAGGTCATTCATCGATTTTGTTTGAACTTGTTGCATGCTAGGCGGATTAAAAGATGGAAATGTTTTCGTGGACCCGATGGGTGCCCGAATGGGTCGGGTCACCCATCGGGTGTGGGCATGGTTCATCCGTCAAATCCAGGGTTGGGTCATGGGTCGTGGGTTGACCTGATTAGCTATTCGGGCATGGAGTTGGTAGAGGTCGGCCGCTAAAACCCGACCCAATTGCCAGCCTAACTCAAGGCCTTGCCCGCCGCGCTCCCGTGGACCCTGAGTGCCGCCATCCCCCAGCCACCTGCATGCCTCTGCTAGGCCACCCCATCACCGCTGATCTCGTGTGCCGCCACTTGAATAATTACATATATCAAAGCTGCTGGAGGCCTCATCCCACACCGCCTAAATAAACTGCAAATCACAAGCACCGAAGTCCTAATTACCAAAAAATTGACATCGCGAACTGCAGCCAGATCCTGGGGGGATCCAAGGTGGGAGCGGATCCTAGTGGGGGAGAAGGAGGGGGTGAGAAGTTACCGACCATGTGTACTCAAACCAGATAAACGCGCTCTTGACCTTGGAACCGCGGAGCGCCTCGAGGGCGGCTCGGGACTCGGCGGCAAAGCGGAAAATGACGAACACGTAGCTGCGGGAGCCAGCACGTGCGATGACGCAATCGAGCGCCTCGTGTGGAGCGAAGGCCGCAATGACAGGCAGGTTGTGTGTGCAGGCAGGTTGTCGACCCACAAGGCGTTCTTCTCGTGGGCGGCCCCTAGCACGACGGTGGCGGTGCCCTAGTGTCGGAAGGCTCTGACTCCTTCGGCTGGGAGGCCAACAGCCTGGCGGCCTCAGAGGCCCCGCGGGCTGCGGGTCCAACGACATCGGCGGCGGCGGGGATCGGGGCAGGGAGAGATCGCCGGGGGCTACGTTTTGGATGTGGGCATTTGGGCTGTCTGAGATGGGGAACGAATGGGGTGTGCGGAACCGGCCCGCGGGCCAGACCGTATGTACTGCGGGCAGGGCAGGGACGGTTGCATGCCTGCGCCAAGTTCGTGAACAACACCATTTCTATCCCTGCTTCAATATATCATCCAGACACGACACCTATTCCCATCACCGCTCAAAACAAGGAAAACGTTTCAAAACAGTCGGATGATTTATTGACTTTGTAAGCCGCAGCCGGCCCCGTCCAATCTTACGCGATCGTGTGACGCGAGAGCCTGTGTGTCCCCACGCGAAGCTAGCCCATCTATGGTCGAGTTCGCGATTTATGCTTGCGTCCCCGTGACTGCCTTTTTCTAAAGGATCCTTCTTACAGTTACTTCACACGCAATGATTTGCCAGGTAGTTATACATGTGATCGTACAAATACTAGAACATCGTATGACTGATCATGGGTGCTGCTTTCATCTGGTATTAGGAAGTTGATGAAGTCAATGTTGCGCACACCACACCACACCCCTCACATGCAATCCATGACGCCGCCACCTTTGAACATGCCACTGCGCCATCACTAGAGCAGCCGGGCCGGCATCGTCGTGGCCGTCGCAACATCATTGAAGTAGTCATGCATGTTGTCTCAACACTGCCATGACATGAACACGTTGTCGCGGCATCGTCGAAGTAGTTGGGCCTCCGTAGTAGCATCGCCGCGGTTGTCAAAAGACAGCGTCGCATCATAGCATCGCCATGGCTGTTGAGCCATGCCATCGTAGCAGCAACGCAGACGCCGAAGCACCGCACGGGCGTTAGAAGCGTGTCGCCGCGCCATCGCCGCGGCCGTCAGAGCACCGCCACAGGCGTTAGAAGCGTGTCGTGGTGCCATTGTTTGCAGCCGTCGCAGCCACACCTGAAAGGATCAACCTGCGGTCGTTGAAGCATGCCGCGCACTCGTCGAAGCTCATGATGGGTGTTTGTAGCATGTCATTGTGCCAACGCCACGGATAGAAATAATGAAAATGACACTAATAAAAGAAAGTGCCTCTAACATAACACAAATAATCATAGGTTTATGTATCTGCGGTTCGTGCTTTCTACACGTCCATCCTGATGCTAATAAAAAGAAAGTGTCTCTACCGCAACCAAAATGACCATAATATACTTCACTACCACAATGCTTTCTTGAACACTTATAAACGGATTCGTGCTTCTGCCCATTCGTTCTGACTTTGCCCCTGAAGTTTCAAACAATTACCCACCACTGCCATCCATAACTGGTAGAAATGATTCGATAAACATCCAGAAAAGCGAGCTGCCCGACCCGACCCTTCTTCCCCAATCAGGGAACATTTTTTCTAAAGATTCAGAAAAAACAATTACTCACCACCGCCATCCATAAGTGGTAGAAAATGTTTCGCTAAACATCCAAGAAAAAACTGCACCACCCGACCTCGTTCCCCAATCCGGAAAACGACTCGCTAAAGCGCACTTGAGCATTTATTTAACTTGGCTAAGAATTTGACTATTTTGAATAGTTATGCACAGGAAATAGGAAACATGGCACATGGGTAGTTGAAGTAGCATCTAAAATGAACTTCACAACATAGCAAATACACATCAAGTTCACACTTTAAGAAAAATGACAACTAAAATGCAGTTCAGTTCAAATAGACATAGCCAAGTGCAGATCATGTAGCCATGATTTGGCCAAGAATTCGAGGGAAACAGCCCCGTACAAACCCTAATAATACGATAAATGACATACTACCATAATTGCGCAAACAGCTAAGGCAGAAGCAGTTCAAAAACAGCCAAATTCTAAGCCAAAAGTTGAAAATTCGCTTCATCTACAATTAGGGCCGAAGCGAAGCATTTTTCCATTGGTCAGCGCTTAAGCGTCGCTTAACAACCGATTTCGTGAACACTGACAATGGGATTCGTGTTTTTGTCGGTCTGTCCTGACCGTACTTGCCCCTGAAGTTGCAAACAATTACCCACAACTGCCATCCATAAGTGGTAGAAATGATTTGCTAAAGATCCGAAAAAAGTGTTGCCCAACCTGACGCTTGTGCCTCAATCCGGAAACGATTTGCCATAGATCCGGAAAACACAATCTATAAGTGGTAGAAAATGATTCACTAAGATCAAGGTAAAGAAAGCTGCCCGACCCGACCCTTGTTCCCCAATCCGTAAATCGATCTGTTGAAGATCCGGAAAAACCAATTACCCACCAGTGCCATCCATAAGAGGTATTAGAGAACGATTCGCAAAAGATCTAGATTTTTTTTGCATGACCCGACCATTGTTCCCCAATTTGGAAAATGATTTGCTGAAAATCCGGAAGAAAATTGCCCTACCCGAACCTTTTTCCCCAATCCAGACGACCTGCGATTAAAAGGAAAATCCGGACAGCCCGTCCTCCCTGCGCACCACCGACGTCTCCTCAGGCGTCCACCTCCGCCCAGGAAGCCACTGCCACCGCGTCGTGCTAGGTCATTCACAGATGTCAACGTTTCCCATCGCGATCGGCTCCCCATGTGCCCATCCACCATCTCAAGGCCGTCATCCCAGCAATCCAACCCCTGGGCGCCCATCCACCATCTCAAGGGTCAACCCGGCAATTCGTCCCATGGGCGGTCGCACCGATGGACACCCGACCTGAATGGGTAGGGTATAGGTCCTTGAGAATATTTGGTTTGATGCCAACGTTTGGCCATTGTCAATACTTGGCAAGTCAACAATTGGCAATATCAGAAGTTGCCAAAAATTGGCAACTTCTTGTTGAGGTTGGCAAGTAAACATGGTACCAACCAAGCACTGGCCAATTTTTTGGTATTTGCCAAATGTTAGCATGCTATTTTTTGGCATCAAACCAATCATGCTCGTCATCTTCACCGATGGGTTACCCGACTAGTCGTGGGTAGGGAATGGCACAAGTTTATACCCGTAGGTTACTTGATGGGTTTGCCGCGATTAATATACTATTTATAAATAAAATATTTATCATGTATTACTTATGGTCTTTTATCTAAATTACAATACATATATTAGCACGTCAGGAACATCCAACAACCATTGCTAATATACTACTAAAAAGTCATGGAGTTGAGCAATGCCCAGCTAGTAATAAGCGCATTTATGTGTACAATTTTCCTAGTCCTTTGTAGGCCCAAAAGTAGTCCAACAATTGGCCCATGTCAAATATATTAGCTGCAGGCCTACAACCGACAGGGCACCGTTGCCTTTGTAATGTTTAGTACCACCTCGGCTAACTACTAAGGAAGGAAGCACCGACATTACTATAAAGCTAGCAGGTAGTCACCGATTTTGTTTGAACTTGTTGCATGCTAGGCAGAGTAAAAAATGGAAATGTTTTCATGGACCCGCTGGGTGCCCGAATGGGTCGGGTCACCCGTCGGGTGGGCGCATGGGTCATCCATCAGGACAAGGGTAGGGTCGTGGGTAGACCTGATTAGTTATTCGGGCATGGTTTGGTAGAGGTCGGCCGGAGACCCGACCCGGTTGCTAGCCCCTGATTCAAGGGCCTCGCTTGCCGCGCTCCCCTGTCCCACCAAGGATAGAAGCGCATCATAAAAGACGCTTTTGCAAGGTGGACATCATTACATCAACATTACATAATAAGATGGGGATACATACAAGGCATACAAATGTCGCAAGAATACATCAATACATCATGCATAAGATCCACATCCGACTACGGATGAAACACAAACAGAAGCTCAAACGACATTCACCCTGCTAGCCCAGGCTGCCGACCTGGAACCTATCCCCTAATCGGAGAAGAAGCAGAAGAAGAACTCCAAAACAAGTAACATCGCTCTCGCGTCATGATCATCGCAAAACCTGTACCTGCAACTGTTGTTGTTAGTAATCTGTGAGCCACGAGGACTCAGCAATCCCATTACCATGGGTATCAAGACTAGCAAAGCTTAATGGGTAAGGAAGGGGTAAAGTGGTGAGGTTGCAGCAGCGACTAAGCATGTATAGTGGCTAACATACGCAAATAAGAGCGAGAGAGAAGCAATGGAACGGTCGTGAAACTAGCAATGATCAAGAAGTGATCCTGAACTCTACTTACGTCAAACATAACCCAAACACCGTGTTCACTTCCCGGACTCCGCCGGAAAGAGACCATCACGGTTAAACACGCGGTTGATGTGTTTTAGAAAAGTTTACTTCAAGTTTCCTACAACCGGATATTAACAAATACCCATCTGCCACATAACCGCGGGGCACGGCTCTCGAAAGTTTATACCTGCAGGGGTGTCCCAACTTAGCCCATTATAAGCTCTCACGGTCAATGAAGGATATTCCTTCTCCGGAAGACCCGACCAGTCTCAGAATCCCGGTTACAAGACATTTCAACAATGGTAAAACAAGACCAGCAAAGCCGCCCGATGTGTCGACAATCCCGATAAGAGTCGCACGTACCTCGTTCTCAGGACACACCGGATGAACACTACGTACAACTAAAACCAGGCCTCAAGTTTCCCCGAGGTGGCGCTGCAAGTGGCTCTAGTTTGGACCAACACTTCGAGGAGCACTGGCCCGGGGGTAAAATAAGATGACCCTCGGGAGCGCGACTCCCAGGGAAAAGGCTAGGTGAGGCAAATGTAAAACCCAAGGTTGGGCCTTGCTGGAGGAGTTTTATTCAAAGTGAACTGTCAAGGGGGTCCCATAAATCACCCACCGCGTAAGGGACGCTAAAATCAAGGAACATAACACCGGTATGACGGAAACTAGGGCGGCAAAGAGTGGAACAAAACACCAGGCATAAGGCTGAGCCTTCCACCTTTACCAAGTATATAGATGCATTAATTAAATAAGAGATATTGTGGATATCCAACATAAACATAATTCAACATGGAGCAATCTTCATCTTCACCTGCAACTAGCAACGCTATAAGAGGGGCTGAGCAAAGTGGTAACATAGCCAAACAACGGTTTGCTAGGAAGGGTGACAAAGGTTAGAGGTTCATGGCAATTTGGGAGGCTTGAAGAGCAAGTGATAGGTAGCGCAGCAAAGCGATAGAACGAAGTAGCTAGCATAGCAATGATAGTAATGAGATCCAAGGTGACGGTCATCTTGCAAGCATCAAACAATATGCTACAACATCCTAACATGAAAACAAAGGCATGGACATGATGTGCAGGTAAAGCATTACAAAACATGAACACTGAGCTATCTCCAGAAATCACTAGAACATGCTCAAAAGGACATGGCAAGATTGCAAATAATAACAGCTTCATAGACTTGGCAGAATTCCAGGACATGGCAGAAATAATATCGGGTTGCAAGGTTTAGAGCAAGAAAACAACATGCTACAAGAATATATCATAGAAAAAAGGCATGGCATGATCTACTAATTGCATAAAACAAAAGTCCCTTACTGAGCATGAGCCAAAAAGGTACAGAAGATATGATGGCACCCATATAAACATAGCAAGTTTCATAAACAGATTCAGACTCCGAAGAAAGCAGAGCATGGCAACGATAAGTAGGCATGTTGGTGAGCTTGAACCACTCACCACAGAGCATTACATGGCATGGCAAGGTAAACAACAGTAAGAAGGAATTATTATGAACTTAAGCATGGCAATATCAAATTCATAGGGTGCATGGATAACTAGCAAAACACATGGAAATAACGAACTTCATGTTAACAGGCTGACAGGAACATTATTTAGCAAATTTGGAACATGCTAACAACAAGCTACAACAGGCTATAAATGCAAACAATGGCATGGATGGATAGAGCATAATATGTATAATGAAACATCCTTAGTTAATATCTCCAGATTATGCATAGAACTCTTGGTGGCAGCAGGTTTATATGGCAATAAAATATAACAGACTCAGACTTGGCAGAAATGACTAAGTCAGAGAAATCAGCAACATCATGGAGGCTACTTTTCATGCTTGTGCTAGTCACCACATATATCACAAAAATACAAGACAAGCACAACTGTAAAGATGGCATGATGTAGTTCAAAACACATGTAGAGCTCATGCTCTTAGGATGCACACACAAAATGCAATGAAAAAGACAAATCACCAAGTTTTGTAAACAGACAGCAGTTAACAGCATATAGCAGTCTTGCAACGATGATTAGGGCATCAACATGACCCCAAACAAGCATGGCACAATGGAACAAAATGAAGAGCACATCATGATGAACATTTTGATATATTATGCATGCAAAACGAAGCTGACTCCAGTTATATCATGATGAACAGGATTTTTCAAACTTAGGCGAAACGGATTCACGCCAAAGTCACCGACTGGGGGATTTCAGACGCAAACAAAAGTAACAACAACCATTTAGGAAGACTGTAAAGCTCTTGTCTTTGATAAACAAACTACAAAGGTATTTCTTATTACATCTCATTCGAATGAGTACTCAAGTATAAAAGGGGCGGAGCAGCTCCGCGTTCCAAGCCCGTGGCTCGTCTTTCTGATGCTCGACATTGTAAAGATGGTATGCTCCATTGTGGAGAACTCTGGTGACAATGAAGGGACCTTCCCAAGCAGGGGCGAGCTTGTGTGGTTTCTGCTGATCCACTCGAAGAACCAAGTCTCCCTCTTGAAAGGCCCGACCCCTCACATTTCTGGCGTGGAACCGATGCAAGTCTTGCTAATAAATGGTCGACCGGATTAAGGCCATCTCTCTTTCCTCCTCTAGGAGATCGACTGCGTCCTGCCGGGCCTGTTCGGCTTCATCTTCAGAGAACAGCTCGACTCGGGGTGCATTGTGAAGCAAGTCACTCGGTAGAACAGCTTCAGCTCCATAAACCAAAAAGAATGGAGTTCGGCCAGTCGACCGATTGGGAGTTGTCCTCAATCCCCAAAGAACTGATGGAAGTTCATTGACCCAGGCGCCTGCTGCGTGCTTGAGATCACGCATTAGACGGGGTTTCAGTCCTTTGAGAATCAAGCCATTTGCTCTTTCTGCTTGTCCATTCGACTATGGGTGGGCGACTGAAGCATAGTCGACTCGTGTGCCTTGGGAAGCACAGAAGGCTCTGAACTCATCAGAATCAAAGTTCGAACCGTTGTCAGTGATGATGCTGTGCGGAACTCTGTATCTGAATGTCAATTCTCTGATGAAACTGATGGCAGTACTGGCCTCAAGATTCTTGATAGGCTTGGCTTCAATCCATTTGGTAAACTTGTCGACTGCTACAAGCACATGAGTGAAGCCGCTCCTACCAGTCCTCAGTGGTCCAACCATATCCAATCCCCAAACAGCAAAGGGCCAGATGAGTGGAATAGTCTTCAGGGCTGACGCAGGCTTGTGGGACATATTGGAGTAAAACTGGCAGCCTTCACATTTGTCGACTATATCTTTCGCCATTTCATTTGCTCGTGGCCAATAAAATCCAGCTCGGTATGCTTTGGCCACAATGGTCCGAGAGGACGCATGGTGACCACAGGTCCCCGAGTGGATGTCGTTGAGAATCATTCGACCTTCTTCTGTTGTTATGCATTTCTGGCTGACTCCAGTTACGCTTTCCCTGAACAGATGTCATTTTATCACAGTGAAGGCTTTGGATCGACGGACGATCTGTCGAGCCTCTTCTTCATCCTCTGGGAGTTCCTTCCTAAGGATATACACAATGTATGGCACTGCCCAGTCGGGAGTGATGACCAAAACCTCCATGATCTGGTCGACCATGGCTGGGACTTCGACTTCAGTCGGATCTGTGGCACTCTTAGGCTGCGGGGGCTCTTCAGTGAAAGGATCTTCTTGAACTGAAGGCGTATGAATGTGTTCTAAAAACACGTTGCTGGGAATGGCTTCTCTCTTGGAACCTATCTTTGCCAAATCATCGGCTGCTTGATTTTTCAGTCGGGGTATATGATGGAGCTCTAACCCCTCAAACTTCTTTTCCAACTTCCTCACCGCATTGCAATAACCAGTCATAGCTGGGCTTCTGACGTCCCACTCCTTCATCACTTGATTGACTACCAAATCTGAGTCGCTGTAGACCATGAGGCGACGGACGCCGAGTGAGATGGCCATACGTAACCCATACAAAAGTGCTTCATATTCTGCTTCGTTATTGGAGGAATCAAAGTGAATCTGGAGAACATATCTGAGCTTGTCTCCTCGGGGGGATACTAGTAGCACCCCAGCACCGGAACCATTCAGCATCTTGGAACCATCAAAGAACATGGTCCAGTGCTCCGAGTGGATTTGAGTCGGCAGTTGCTGTTCGATCCACTCGGCGAGGAAATCTGCTATTGCTTGGGACTTGATAGCTTTCTTTGCCTCAAACTTAACATCCAAGGGAAGGAGTTCAATCGCCCACTTTGCTACTCGACTAGTTGCATCTCTGTTGTTCAGAATCTCTGATAATGGAGCGTCGCTGACGACTGTAATGGAGTGGTCAGAGAAATAATGTGCAACCTTCTTCGTGGTCATATAAATCCCATAAACAAGCTTCTGATAATGTGGATATCTTTGCTTTGATGGGGTTAAAACTTCAGAAACATAATATACTGGGTGCTGAACTTTATAGGCTTTTCCTTCCTCTTCCCATTCGACCGTAAGTACTGTACTGACAACTTGTCCAGTGGCTGCAATGTAAAGCAGTAAAGGCTCTTTGCTGATTGGGGCAGCAAGCACCGGCTGGGTGGAAAGCAGGGCTTCGAGCTCTGCAAATGCTGCATCAGCTTTAGGATTCCACTCGAACTTATCAGACTTCTTTATTAGTCGGTAAAGAGGCAATGCCTTTTCACCGAGGCGAGAAATGAATCGACTTAAGGCGGCCAAACAACCTGTAAGCTTCTGGACATCGTGCACACGTACAGGGCGCTTCATTCGGAGAATGGCACCAACTTTCTCTGGGTTAGCATCGATCCCTCGTTCGGAAACGAGGAAACCGAGTAATTTTCTGCCCGGAACTCCGAATGTGCACTTTGATGGATTAAGCTTGATATCATACCTTCTGAGGTTGGCAAAAGTTTCAGCAAGGTCAGCCAACAGGTCGGAACCTTTACGTGACTTGACCACAATGTCATCCATGTATGCTTCCACATTCCGACTGATTTGAGTGAGTAAACACTTCTGAATCATCCTCATGAATGTGGCTCCAGCATTCTTCAGACGGAATGGCATGGTGACATAACAGAAGCACCCGAATGGAGTGATGAATGCTGTTTTTATCTCATCGGGTCCATACAGTCGGATCTGATGATACCCAGAATAAGCGTCCAAAAAGGACAAGCGCTCACACCCTGCAGTCGAGTCGACAATTTGATCGATGCGGGGGAGAGGAAAGTGATCTTTCGGGCAGGCCCGATTGATATGTTTGAAGTCGATGCACATGCGAAGTGAGTCGTCCTTCTTGGGGACCATGGCAACATTGGCTAACCACTCGGAGTGGTAAATCTCTCGGATAAACTCAGCTGCTAGGAGTCGAGCCACCTCTTCACCGATTGCTTTTCTCTTCTGCACGGCGGGCCGTCGAAGGTGTTCTTTGACCGGTTTCACTTTTGGCTCGACTCGCAAATGGTGCTCAGCCAACCCCCTGGGAACACCTGGCATGTCAGAAGGTTTCCATGCAAAGATGTCCCAGTTCTCACGGAGGAACTGGATGAGCACTTCTTCCTATTTGGAGTCGAGTGTTGTCGAGATGTGAGTCGGAGCAGCATTGGGATCGGTCGAGTGAATATGAATCGGCTTCGTTTCACCGGACGACTGAAATGCTGAATCCGTGGCAGGCTTCTTAGCTCGCAACAAAATCACTCGGATCTGCATTTTTTTGATACTCCTGTAATTCCACAACTTCCATTTGTGCATCGGCGATCTTTGAGCCCTTCTGGAAGCACTCTTCTGCCTTCTTTCGGTTGCCAGTGATGGTAATCACTCCTTTAGGACCAGGCATCTTCAATTTAAGGTAAACATAACATGGTCGAGCCATGAAACGTGCATAAGCCGGCCTGCCCAGAATAGCATGATAAGCGCTCTGGAAATCGACGACTTCAAATGTCAACTTTTCCTTGCGATAATTCTTGGAATCACCGAAAACCACATCAAGGGCGATCTGGCCAAGTGACTCAGCCTTCTTGCCAGGAATAACCCCATGGAAACTCATATTGCTTTCACTAAGTCTGGACATCGGAATGCCCATTCCTTTCAAGGTCTCCGCATACATCAGAACCTTAGTCAACCGAGTGCCTTCGACGACTGGGTCGACCACCAACGCTTGCCTCCCAGGGGTGGCTATGTGTGTCGGGTGATCAGACTGGTCGAATGTAATGGCGGTCTGGGACCACTTTAAATAACTGGGCGTCGCTGGAGCGACCATGTTCACTTCTCTATTGATGACTTTCAGTCGACTCTTGCTCTCAACATCAGCAAAAATCATCAGAGTGGAATTGACCTGGGGCTAACCATCATCGTCCTCTCCCTTATCCTCAACTTTGTCCGATTCTTTCTCCTTTTCTTTGGGTTGTTTCTCTCGGAACTGCTGGATTAGGAGCCGACATTGTCGAGTGGTATGTTTCGGGTAAATGAGATTACCCTCCTCATCTTTTTTATGTGAATGTGGCATGGTAAATCCAACACATCATTTCCGTCTTGATCTTTTACTTTCTTGGGGTTCCATGGCCCTTTGGGCTTCCCCTTGAACTTTCCTTGAGTCACGGCTAAGGTTTCTCCAGGAGCAGCTGGCTCGGCTTTGCGCTTCTGCTTCCGACTGGAGTTCCCTCCCCCGGTTTCGTGGGCGACTGTTTTGTGCTTGCCACTCCGGAGCCGATCCTCTTCTTCACCATTAGCATACTTGGTGGCAATTTCCATCATTCGACTCAGAGATATATCTCCGGTCCGACCGAACTTCAGATTCAATTCTCGATACTTGACGCCTTCCTTGAAGGCACAAACTGCTTGGTGATCACACACGTTTTCCACTGTGTGGCGCAACGTGATCCATCTCTGGATATAATCTCTCAAAGTTTCATTCAACTTCTGCACACAAGACTGTAGCTCAGTTAGCCCTGCTGGTCGTTTGCATGTACCCTCAAATGTTCTGACAAACACTCGGGCAAGCTCTTCCCAACTGTAAATACTGCCAGGTGCTAACTGATTCAACCACGCATTGGCCGAACCCTCTTACATCAGAGGCAGGTGCTTCATGGCCACTTCGTCATTGCCACCACCAATGTGCACAGCCACTCGATAGTCCTCAAGCCAAGTGTCAGGCTTGGACTCACCAGTGAATTTGCTGACTCCAGTCGCCAACCTGAAGTTGGGAGGAATCACTGCTGCTCTGATGGCTCTGCTGAAACACTCGGGGCCCGAAACATGCACCCTGCTGCCGGTTGGGTAATTTCTATCGTGGCCATCTCTGTGTGCTCTGTTCGTGTCAACCAAACCTTGAACGAGAATGGATCTCGCGTCAAAGCCTGGCTCCCGGGGGTCGACTAGAGTCCTTCGCCCACCACTGTGAGGGCGCCTGTCATCGTGTTGCCGAGGTGCGTATGACCCACTCCTTGGGGTAGGCGTGGGCACTCGGCGACGATAATCGTGGTCGAGTCGATGATCATACTGCTCACGGTTTCTGTACAGATCCCGTCGGTCTCCACGTCCCTCACGCCTCGGGGGCGATCTTGGACTTTGAGCCGACTGGACTGTGTCTGCTACCACGGATCTGCTATGGATCCTATTCCGCGACTGAGATACTGCTGTGTTTTATTCTCCTGCTGCACGGAGTAATGCCTTGATCTGCATCAAACCTCTGCCAGCTTCTGACTGGGAGGGCTGGATCAACTCTGCTATTCGGGCTGCAGCTGTGAGATTCTGAATCGGAGTTCGGTATACCTGAGTAGGAGGCGGAAATAGTTGTCGTCGACTAGACTCAGGAATCCGCTGCCGAGCATGCTCGTCGAGTGCGTGCTGGAGATTCTCCAGTCGAGTGCGCTCAGCCAAGTTGGCCAGGCGCACCTCCTCCAAGGCCCGGGCCTCGGGGGTTTCTCCAACGATAGGAGTGTGAAGTGCATCCATGTTGCGGCGGCGAAGCTCTTCCCTCTGCTGCGAAGAGAGGGGCTCCGGGCGGTACTCCTCGTGGGCACACGACGGATGGCCTCCACCGTCGCCACCATCCTCGCGGGGGAAGCCAGGAGGACTGCGCGGTCCGTTGACCATCAGGACTTCCGCCGCGGGGTCACTGCTGTCGCACTCGGACGCAGTCTCAACGGAGCCAGTCGAACAGGCCGTAGAGAGTTTCGTCGGGCTCGATTGCCGCGACTTGGGGGGTGGCCGATTGGCGAGCCACCGCGTGCCTCACCCACCGCTGGAGCCTCGACCGACCGAAACGCTTGTGCCGGTGGACAGCGGGGAGTGAAGACGCCACCGGAGCCGACCGGTACTGAGTCGACGGCTGCCGCAGGAGGACGCCACGGACGTACGCGCGAAAGTGCGTTGCCCCGCGGACGGGGAGCGCCTCGATGTCGAGTGGAGCTTCTTGGAGCCAAGCGGAGTCGTCGGTGACAAACACGAGCGCGCCGGAACAGATCTCGCGGCCCTCAGCCAATCCTCCGCCTGAAACCATGCTGATGGGAATCGGAAAAATCGCAACTTCTCCAACAAGTCGCTAAGACACCTGCCCCAAGGTGGGCGCCAACTGTCGTGGTTCTAAGTCTGACAGTAGAATGGGGGGTAGGGATGTAGAGGCAAGATCTTAGCTATGGAGAAGTTGTACGCAAGAGTTTTACGAGTTCAGGCCCTTCTCGGAGGAAGTAACAGCCCTACGTCTCGGAGCCCGGAGGCGGTCGACTGGATTATATGCGTGTGTGTGTTACAGGGGGTGCGAACCATTGTCTCAGAGGAGGGGGTGGCTTATATAGAGTGCGCCAGGACCCCAGCTCCCCTCTGTTACACAGGATTCAATGTACATAAAGTGAGAGCGTTACAGGTAATGTCAATAATAAAGTGATATAAATGATCATTAAGTCTATGAGTAAACGTCCGACCGTTGTTGCGCAGAGTGGCTTTAGGACTTCTGTATGTCGAGTGGTTGAGTGGTCGAGTGACTTAAATAAGGAGAGATCTCCAAGTGAATGGTAGGTCGAGTGGATTGCACTCGACACCTTTGTTGAGCTCTCTCTATTTGCTCTTGAACTTCTTCGCTTCTAGGACAAGGACCTTAGGTAGGACGTATAGGTCAGGCATATTGCCCTACCCTAGGTCTATGTCCTCATCACCCACCACTACCATCCGTAAGTGGTAGTAGAGAACGATTCGCTGAAGAGCCAGAAAAAAGGAGTTGCACGATCCGACCTATGTTCCGGAATCCGGAAAATGATTTGCTGAAGATCCGAAAAAATGCCAAACCCAACCCTTCTTCCCCCAATCCAGATGACCCGTGATTAGAAAGAAAACACGGACAGCCCCACCTCCCTACGCACCGCTGGCGTCTCCCTGGCGGCCACCTCCGCCGAGGAACCCACTGCCACCCCTTCGTGCTAGGTCATTCACCGATTTTGTTTGAACTTGTTGCATGCTAGGCGGAATAAAAAATGGAAATGTTTTCATGGACCCGATGGGTGCCCGAATGGGTCAGGTCATCCTTCTGGTGTGGGTATGGGTCGTCCGTCAAACCCAGGGGTTGGGTCATGGGTCGTGGATTGACCTGATTTGATATTCGAGCATGGATTTGGTAGAGGTCGGCCCAATGAAACCCGACCCGATTGCCAGCCTGACTCAAGGGCCTCACCCGCCGCGCTCCTGTGGACCCGGAGCGCCGCTATCCCCCAGCCACCTTCATGCCTCTGCTAGACCACCCCGTCACCACTGACCCCGTGTGCCGCCGCTCGAATAATTAAATATATAAGAGCTGCTGGAGGCCTCATCCCACACCGCCTAAATAAAGTGCAAATCTGAAGCACCGAAGTCGTAATTACCAAAAAATTGACATCGCGAACTGCAGCCACATCCCGGGGGGATCCAAGGTGGGAGCGGATCCGAGTGGAGGAGAAGGAGGGGGTGAGAAGTTACCGGCCGGGTGTACTCAACCCAGATGAACGCGCTCTTGATCTTGGACCCGTGGAGCGCCTCGAGGGCATCTCGGGACTCAGTGACAGAGCGGAAAAGGACGAACACGTAGCTGCGGGAGCCGACACATCAAGCGCCTCGTGCGGGGCAAAGTCCGCCATGACGTCTTCCTCGCTTCCGTGCGCGGACAGTTTGGCGACCCACAACGCGTTCTTCTCTTGGGCGGCCCCTAGCATGATGGCGGCGGCGCCCAATGCCGAAGGGACCCACGGGCGGCGGTCCAATGACATCAGCGGCAGCGAGGATCACGGCAGGGAGAGATCACTGGGAGCTAGGGTTTGCATGTGGGGATTTGGGCTGTCTGAGATGGGGAACGGAGCCGGGTGTGGGGAACAACCCCCGGGTCGGACCGTATATACTGCGGGCAGGGCAGGGACGGTTGCACGCCTGCGCCGAGTCTGTGAGCGGCACCGTTTCTATCCCTGCTCCAATATATCATCCAGACATGAGGCCTATTCCCATCACTGCTAAAAAAGGAAAACGTTTCAAAACAGTCGGATGATTTATTAACTTTGTAAGCCGCATCCGGTGCCGTCCGATCCTACGCGATTGTGTGACGCGAGAGCCTTTGTGTCCCCACGCGAAGCTAGCCCATATATAGTCGAGTTCATGATTTGTCTTTGCATCCCCGTGAGTGCCTTTTTCTAAAGGATCCTTCTTACACTCACTTCACACGCAATGCTTTGCCAGGTAGTTACACATGTGATCATACAAATACTAGAACATCGTATGATTGATCATGGGTGCTGGTTTCATTTGGTATTAGGAAGTAGATGAAGTACATGTTGCGCACACCACACCACACCCCCTCCCTCACATGCAATCCTTGACGCCGCCGCCGCCTTTAAACATGCCATTGCACCATCATCAGAGTAGCCGGGCCGCCATCGCCATGGCCGTTGCAAAATCATTGACGCAGTCATGCCCATCGTCTCAACACTGCCATGACCATGACACACGTTGTAGCGGCATCATCGACACAGTCGGGCCTCAGTCGTAGCATTGCCGCGGTTGTCAAAACACAACATCGCATCGTTGAATCACCATGGCCGTTGAGGCATGCCATCGCAGCATCATCGCGGTTGCCGAAGTACAGCTAGGGCGTTAGGAGTGTGTCGTCGCACCATCGCCTCGGCCGTCAGAGCACCGCACGAGTGTTAGAATCGTGTCGTGGTGCCATCATTGCAGCCGTGAAAGCACACTTGAAAGCATCAACGCGGCCGTCGAAGCATGCCATCGCATTCGTCGAAACTCTGGATGGGTGTTTGTAGCATGTTATTGTGCCAACGCCACAAATAGAAATAATGAAAATATCCCTAACAAAAGAAAGTGCCTCTACCACAACACAAATAATCATAAGTTTATGTATCTGTGCTTCGTGCTTCTGCCTGTCCGTCCTGACCCTAATAAAAGAAAGTGTTTCTACCACAACACAAATGACCATAATATACTTTACTACCACAACGTTTTATTCAATAATGATAAACGGATTCGTGGTTCTTCCTGTTCGTCCCGACTTTGCCCCTGAAGTTTCAAACAATTACCCACCACTGCCATCGATAAGTTGTTGAAAATGATTGAATAAGGATCCAAAAAAGTGAGCTGCCCGACCCAACCCTTCTTCCCCAATCAGGGAAACACTTGCCTAAAGATTCAGAAAAAACAATTACTCACCACTGCCATCCGTAAGTGGTAGAAAACGATTCGCTAAAGATCCTGAAAAAGAGCTGACCGACGAGCTCATAGGTCGCTAATAAGGAAAACAATTTGCCAAAGATCCAAAAAAACAATTACGCACCACTGCCATCCATAACTGGTAGAAAACAATTAGCTAAATATCCAGAACAAAAAAGAGCTACCAGACCTGACCCTTGTTCCCCAATCTAAAAAAACTATTTGATTCAGAAAAAATTGCCCAACCCAACCCTTGTTCACCCAATCCAGATGACCCGTAGTTATAAAGAAAATCCGGACGACCTGGCCTTCCCTCGCACTACCGACACCTCCCACCACACGAACCTCCTCGCGGCTGCCGCCTCCGGCGCCCAACAACCCACTGCCACCGCTTCCCGCTAGGCCATTCACCGGTGTCAAGGTTTGTCGTTGCTATCGGCTCACGCGTGCCCACCCACCATATTAAGGGCCTCATGCACCGCGCTTCCCTGGACCCTGAGCGCTGCTGCCTCCAGCCACCGCGAGCCTCCACCAGACCACCCCATCGCCTCTGATCCATTGTGCCTCCACTCGAATAACTACATATATCAAAGGTGCTGGAGGCCTCAGCCCACACCGCCTAAATAAAACCGCAAATGACAAACACTGAAGTCCTAATTATTGAAAAATTTGCATCACAAACTGCAGCCAGATCCCGGGGGATACAAGGTGGGAGCGGATAAGAGTGGGGGAAGAGGGGGGGTTGAGATATTACCGGCAGGGCGAACTCAATAAGGATGAAGGCTCCCTTGACCTTGGACCGCGGAGCGCCTCGAGGGTGGTCCGACACTCGGCAATTAATGGAGCAGGAAAATGATGAAGGCGTAGCTGCGGTAGCCGACACGCATGATGACACAGCCGAGTGCCTTGTGCCAGACAAAGGACGAAGAACGTCGTCCTCCGCCGCGTGCGCAGGTAGGTTGCCGACCCACAAAACCTTCTTCTTGTGGGCGGCAACTTGTGTGGCGACGACGACGGCTGCACCCCTAATGCCGGCGGGCTCCGATTCCTTCGACGGTGAGGTCGATGGCCTGGTGGCCTGCACAGCTACGGAGGGCTCCGCAAGCGGTGGCTTTGGCGACATCCGTGGCAGAGGGGATCAGGGTAGGGAGAGATCAACGGGAGCTAGGGTTAGGATGTAGGGATTTAGGCTATCTGTCACGGGGAACAGAACAGGGTGAGGAAACTAGCCCACGCACCGGACTGTATATACTGCGGGAGGGGCTGCGCTGAGTCCTTGAGTGGCACCTTTTCTATCCCCGCTCCAACATGATCCAGACATCTATTTCCATCACAGGAACACTAAAAAAACTATCCCATCACCAAGAATTGTTTAGTATGACCTTCTCAAAACAAGCAAGTTTACCCAACACATAGTTCAAAGTTTTCATTATGCCTTAATACCCAAGGGCAAATAGCTCATTCATAATCCAAGATTGCATCGCCTGAATCTATCTAGGAAAATAAACACAAAGAAATAGAAACATACGTAGTTAGTCATTATCTTATTTCTCGGGAGACATGACTTTGGGGCCGCCCACAGCAACCTCTCGCAACCATATCCTCTCCCCGTGACATATTCTTGTCCACATGTTCCCTATGAGGCCACACTTGTATGTATTACCGGGAGGGTGGGGTGGGGGGCAGAGGGACGGGCGTAGTCGGCTCGAACCCAATTATCCTTCGCTTGGAAAAATACTCACAAAAACATGAACTTCATAGAGACATTTTAATTTATTTCATGGAGTTAGTTAGTAATTACTTTCCGACTTAAATACATCTCAAAAATAAGGAATGCATAGAATATCTCATTGGCATAATATACTTCACTACCAAAAATAGAATAAAGTAAATGACCCTAATGAAAGAGAGTGTCCTGTAGAAACACAAATAAACATAACTTTATGTAAGTGTGGTTACAACATTTCTATACATCATACAAGGAGGCACATTGTTGTTTATGTTAATGTTTTATTAATCATGTTTCATTAACCCATATGGATTTTACCTTGTATCCCTCCAAACTATACGACGAAGAGGAATATGAAATATGTCCCATTCACACATTTATAGGTAGAAATGGCATCTTCCAGCTACTCAGAGTGCATGTATGCAAAAGTTTGATCAATGGAGAATTCAACACGTTCAATTTTTACAATCCTTTGAAACTCTTCGGCTGCCTCCTGCTTTGAAATAGGTGAGCTAATTCCTCCAACACATAGGTTCCTAATAGCTCTATCATGTAAAAACCAATCAAAGAACAATTGGCATAACCAGGAATACCATTTCTGTTACGAAATAGATGAATAAAATCCTCATACAAGTGGTCCTAGCAACAAAAACTATGAGATAGCTATGAATGGTCTAACTTAAAGTGAAATAGATCAAAGATAAAATACACTTCATATTTATATCAAATCACAACCTGAATAACAGCAAATTGTGTCACTTGTGCAAAACTCATTACACAACATTAGCACGTGAGTGGAGCATTTTCACTCAAGAAATAAACAACTATGACTAACCAGGGATTATTCTGTATTAGTACATCATTCCTTCTTAGTACATCATTCAAACTTAAAACAGAGCATACCATAGTTACTAGATATTGTATGCATCCCATATATGTTGTGAGTGGGGCAGGGATGGCTTTGCCATGTGGGTGGGACATCTGATTATGCCACCTTGAGAGAAATAACCGCAAAAACATGGCTTTCATATACACCTTTTAATTTTAATTCAAGGGGTTGGTTAGTAATAACTTCCCTCTTAAAAATGTCTCAAATCAAGGAATGCATACAACATCTCATTGGCATAATATACTTCACTACCACAAACAGAAATAATGTAAATGACCCTAATAAAAGAAAGTGTCTGTACCACAATGCAAATAATCATAAGTTTATGTATCTTTGGTGCCGGCTTCTGCCCGTTCGTCCCAACCCTAATAAAAGAAAGTGTCTCTACCACAACACAAATGACCACAATATACTTCACTACCACAACACTTTTTAAACACTGATAAATGGATTCGTGCTTCTGCCTGTTCGTCCCGACTTTGCCCTAAAGTTGCAAACAATTACCCACCACTACCATCCATTAGTGGTAGAATACGATTCGCTAAAGATTTGAGGAAAAAAAGAGCTGCCCGACCTGATCCTTGTTCCCCAATCTGGAAAACAATTTGCTAAAGGTCTGGAAAAAAACAATCCATAAGTGGTAGAAAACGATTCGCTAAAGATCAAGGATTAAAAAAAGCTACCCGACCCGGCTGAAGACCCTCAGTGCCTTCCCTTACATGGTAAGGGTCGATGCCAGCATCTAGTCTCACCCTTTTGGCTTCTCTCGGATCAAGCGCACTATGAGCAGAATGTCCACGCAACAAAGATGAGCTACCTTCAGGTGCTGGAAGGAAACCAACAGTGATTGGCACTCCACCATAGTCCAAGTATCTTGCTCTTCCACGTCGAGGATCATACCCTTGTGATGTGCCATGACTACTGCGACCAGCACCTAAATAATCACGTGCGGCATGTGGACTATAATTATACATCTCTGATCTAGGGAACCCAACGAGCGGTGTTAGGTTATCAAGCCCACTACTGGAGAAAAGAACATGAATCCTTGTATTATTGAAAATACGCCCATCTAGAAGATTCTTAGCATTAGAAGCTCCTTCAATGGTTGCAAACTCCACAAAAGCATACTGCCTTTCTGGAAAAACTTTGATGTTTGTAACCACACCATGTGCAGCCATAGCCTGCCTTAGTGCCTCCTCGTCAACTTTATGTGTATTGGGTAAACCCACCCAGAGAACATTGGTAGGATTTTACCTCTCTCATTCGTACTCCAGCAGAACCTTGACAAACAGAACATTATATGATAGTAAGCAACCCACAGATCAAACAGGACAGTACAACAACAAGAACCAAGAGAAGTAAATAGAAGTAAGTTTGCATGTCCAACTCCCATTTCACCGGGTGGCAATGATCCTCTACTGTTGATGTTTCCTGCTTCCGACTGTTCCTATCAATCAGTACAAATAGCTAAATAATAAGACAGTGTCCCTTGGAAACTGCAGCCTAGAAGCACTTCACAAACTCGGTCAACAATAATAGATGCATATCGCTCTTCCTCTAGACCACTGGAAATCAACACAGAATTCCTTGCCCCCTAAATCTGTCCCATTCAAGGCTCGATGGGCAGAAATGGCATCTTATAGCTTCTCAAAGTGGATGTATGCAGAAGTTTGATCATGTGAGAATCCAACACCTTCAATCTTTCCAAACTTTTGAAACTCCTCCTCTACCTCCTACTTTGAGATAGACGGACTAATTCCTCCAACCCATATATAGGTTCCTAACAGCTATAGCTTGTAAAAACCAATCAACAAACACAAGTAAACATCATGAGGGCATAAATCTTTAGACAACACCAGCATAGCAATTTCACCCTAGAACAAGGAACAATCACCAATGTAGGAGTATTTCTATACCTACTAATAAAGGATAATGTTCAAAAAAGCAGAAGGCCGCAGCATAGAGCTATAGGCGCTTAAGCGCGCTTGAGTGTTTTTTCAAACTTGGCCAGAACTTGACTGTTTTGAATAGTATGCATAGGAAAATAGGAAACATGGCACATGGGTAGTTGAAGTAGCATCTAAAATGACCTTCACAACATAGCAAATACTCCCTCCGTCCGGAAATAATTGTCGAAGAAATGCATAAAAATGGATGTATCTAGAATTAAAATATGTCGAGATACATCCATTCCTCCAACAAGTATTTTCGGACGGAGGGAGTACACATCAGGTTCACACAGCAGGCAAATGACAACTAATATGTAGTTCAGTTCAAATAGACATAGCCAAATGCAGATCATCTTTCCATGATTTGGCCAAAATCTGAAGGAAACAACTCCCGTACAGACCCTAATAATAACATAACTGACATACTACCATTATTGCACAAGCAGCTAAGCAGAAGCAGTTCAAAAATAGCCAAATAATGGCCAAGAATTTCAAACACGCTTAATCTACCACTTAGGGCCAAAGCGAAGCGTTTTTTCATTTCTCAGTGCTTAAGAGAGTCTCTATATTAGCTGCAGCCTACAACAGACAGGGCACCGTTCCCTTGTAATGTTTAGTACCACCTTGGCTGACTACTGAGGAAGGAGGCATCGACATGACTATAAAACTAGCAGGTAGACACCGATTTTGTTTGAAGTGGTTGCATGCTAGGTGGAGTAAAAAATGGAAAAAAATTCATGGAGCTGATGGGTGCTCGAATTGGTCGGGTCACCCGTCGGCTGTGCGCATGGGTCGTCCATGAGACCCATGGGTTGGGTCGTGGGTTGACCTGATTAGTTATTCGGGCATGGGTTTGGCAGAGTTCGGCCTATTGACACCCAACCCGATTGCCAGCCTGACACAGCCGCGCCCGCCGCGCTCCCCAACCACCTGCGAGCCTCCGCCAGACCACCCCGTCACCGCTGATCCGGTGTGCCACCGCTCGAATAATTACATACTCCCTCCGTCCCAAAATATAAGAACGTTTTTGGCATGAGTCAAAAATGTTCTTATATTATGGGACGGCGGGAGTATATCGGAGCCGCTGGAGGCCTCACCCACACCGCCTAAATAAAACGCAAATCACAAGCACCGAAGTCCTAATTACTGGAAAATTCACATCGCAAACTACAGCCAGATCCCGAGGGGTTCCAAGGTGGTTGCGGATCCGAATGGCGGGGAGAAGGAGGGGGTAAGAAGTTATCTGCTGGGCGAACTCGACCCTGATGAACGCGCCCTTGACCTTGGACCCGCAGAGTGCCTCGAGGGCAGCTCGAGAATTGGCCACGGAGCAGAACAGGACAAACGTGTAGCTGCAGAAGACGGTGTGTGTGACGACGCAGTCGAGCGCCTCATGCGGGGCAAAGGCCGCCATGACGTTGTCCTCGCCCGCGTGTGCGGGCAAGTTGTCGACCCATAGCGCGCTTGTGTCGTGGGCGGCCCCTGGCGCGGCGATGGCAGCGGCCCCCCTGGCGCCAGAGGGCTCCGACTCCTTTGGGGGGGAGGCCGACGGCCTGGCGGCCTCTGAGGGCCCTGCGAGTGATGGGTCCAACAACATCGATGGCGGCGGGGATCAGGGCAGTGAGAGATCGCATGGAGCTAGGGTTAGGATGTGAGGATTTGGGCTTTCTGAGATGGTGAATGGAACGGGGTGTGGGGAACTGGCCCGGGGGTCGGACTGTATATACTCCGGGCGGGGCAGGGATGGCTGCGCGCCTGCGCCGACTCGGTGGGCGGCACCGTTTCTATCCCTTCTCCAATATATCATTATTACACGGCACCTATTCTAATCACTGCTAAAGAAATGGAAAACGTTACAAAACAGTCGGATGATTTATTGACTTTGTAAGCCGCATCCGGTGTCGTCCGATCCTACGCGATCGTGTGACGCAACTGCCTGTGTCTCCCCACGCGAAGCTAACCCATCTATACTCGAGTTCACGATTTGTGCTTGCATGCCCGTGACTGCCTTTTTCTAAAGGATCCTTCTTACACTTACTTCACATGCAGTTCTTTGCCACCTAGTTATACATGTGATCGTACAAATACTAGAACATCATATGATTGATCATGGGTGCTAGTTTCATTTCATATTAGGAAGTTGATGAACTCAATGTTGCGCACACCACACCACACCCCCTCACATGCAATCCTTGACCCCATTGTCTTTAAACATGCCATTGCGCCATCACCAGAGCAGCCGGGCCGCCATCGTCGTGGCCGTCGCAACATCACTGAAGTAGTCATGCCGGTTGTCTCAACACTGCCATGACCGTGAAACACGTTGTCATGACATCATCGAAGCAGTCGGGCCTCCGTCGTAGCATCGTCGCGGTTGTCAAAAGACAACATCGCATTGTAGCATCGCGATGGCCGTTGAGGCATGCCATCGCAGCAGCATCGCGGTCCCGGAAGCACCGCACGGGCGTTAGAAGCGTGTCACCGCGCCATCGCCACGGCCATCAGAGCACCGCATGGGCGTTAGAAGCGTGTGGTGGTGCCATCATCGCAACCGTCGCAGCACACCTCAAAGCGTCAACATTGTCGTCGAAGCATGCCGCCACACTCGTCGAAGCTCATGATGGGTGTTTGTGGCTTGTCATTGTGCCAACGCCACAAATAGAAATATTGAAAATGACCCTAATAAAAGAAAGTGCCTCTACCACAACACTAATAATCATAAGTTTATGTATGTGTCGTTCGTGCTTTTGCCCGTCCGTCCTGACCCTAATAAAAAAAAGTGTGTCTACCACAACACAAATGACCATAATATACTTCACTACCACAACGCTTTCTTGAACACTGATAAACGGATTCGTGCTTCTGCCCGTTCGTCCTGACTTTTCTCCTGAATTTCAAACAATTACCCACCACTGCCATCCATAAGTGGTAGAAAATGATTCGATAAATATCCAGAAAAGAGAGCTGCCCGACCCAACCTTTCTTCCCCAATCAGGGAAACGATTTGCTAAAGATTCAGAAAATACAAACACCCACCACTGCCATCCATAAGTGGTAGAAAATGATTCGCTGAATATCCGGGAGAAAAGAGTTGCCCGACCAAACCCTTGTTCCCCAGTCCGAAATACGATTTCCTAAAGATCCAGAAAAACAATAACCCACCATGCCCATCCATAAGTGGTAGAAATTGATTCGCTAAAGATCCGAAAAAAAGAGCTGACCGACCAGCTGCAGTTATAAAGAAAATCCGGACGGCCTGGCCTTCCCGTGCGCTGCCGATGTCTCCCACCACATAAAGGAACCCACTGCCACCGCTTCCTGCTAGGCCATTCACCGGTGTCAAGGTATCCCGTCGCTATCGGCTCACACGTGCCCATCGACCATATCAAGGGCCTCACGTGCCGCGCTTCCCTAGACTCTGAGCGCTGCTGCCTCCAGCCACCTGCGATTCTCCACCAGACCACCCTGTCGCCACTGATCCATTGTGCCTCCACTGAAATAACTACATATATCAGAGCTGCTTGAGGCCTCAGCCCACACCGCCTAAAAACCACAAATGACAAACACCGAAGTCCTAATTATTGAAAAATTTACATCATAAACTGCAGTGAGATCCCAGGCGGATCCACGGTCGGAGCGGATACGAGTGGGGGGTGGAGGGTTCAGATATTACCGGTTGGGCGAACTCAATCAGGATGAACGCACTCTTGATATTGGACCCGCGGAGCGCCTTGAGGGCGGTCCGACACTCGGCGATGGAGCGGAAAATGATGAAGGCATTGCTGCGGTACTCGATGCGCATGATGACGCAGTCGAGTGTCTTGTGCGGGGCGAAGGACGCCACGACGTCGTCCTCACCCGCGTGCGCAGGCAGGTTGCCGACCCACAGCGCGTTCTTCTCGTGGGCGGCAACTTGCGTGGCGGCGACGGCGGCTGCAGCCCTAACGCCGACCGGCTCCGATTCCTTCGACGGTGAGGCCGATGGCTTGGTGGCCTCCATGGCCACGGAGGGCTCCACAGACGATGGATCCGATGACATCCGTGGCAGAGGGGATCAGGGTAGGGAAAGATCAGCGGGAGCTAGGGTTAGTATGTGGGGATTTAGGCTGTCTGTCACGGGGAATGGAACAGAGTGAGGAAACTATCCCATGCGCCGGACTGTATATACTGCGGGCGGGGCTACGCTGAGTCCGTGGGCAACACCTTTTCTATCCCCGCTTCAACATCATCCACACACCTATTCCCATCACGGGAACACTAAAAAAACAATCCCATCACCAAGAATTGTTAAGTGTGACCTTCTCAAAACAAGCAAGTTTACCCAGCACATAGTTCAAACTTTTCATTATGCCTTAATACCCAAGGGGAAATATCTCATTCATAATCCAAGATTGCATCGCCTCAATCTATCTAGCAAAATAAACACAAAGAAATAGAAACATACGTACTTAGTCGTTATCTTATTTCTCGGGAGACATGACTTTGGGGCCCGCCCACCGCAACCTCTTGCAACCATATCCTCTCCCCATGACATATTCTTGTCCACATGTTCCCTACGGGGCCGCACTCGTATGTATTACCGTCAGGGGTGGGGTGGTGGCAGAGGGATGAGCGTAGTCGGCTCGAGCCCGATTATCCTTCGCCTGGGAAAAATACTCACAACAACATGACGTACATAGACACCTTTTAATTTATTTCATTGAGTCAGTTAGTAATTACTTTCCGACTTAAATACATCTCAAAAAGAAGGAGTGCATACAATATCTCATGGGCATTGTCGGCGTCCAGGGAATGGGGTTAGCCAGACTTGCGTGCCTGCGGCCCGTGGTGTGGCTCCATCAGCGGCCCAGTACGGCCCAGTTCAACAACAACAACTCAAGACCCTCGCGAGGGGCCAAGCCTTGCGAGGAGGACGACACCAAGACCTCCTTGGGGGCGGTCTCACCAGGCAGGCTCCCGAGGAGCGGAGATAGCAATGCAAGGTGCACCTCGTGAGGTTCACATGACGTGAGCCATGACGACCAAGGCCAGGCGGGCGCCAGCAGCGCAGTTTACCAGTTTTCTCTTTGGTGCTAAGGAGGCAAGCGCAGGCGCGGAGTCCCGTGAAATCAAGCAAAGGCTTCCATTCCGGTGCAACGAGACCAAGACCGCCAGGACGGCAGTATGGAGGTCATCGCGGAGCCCACTGCAGCGTCACCACCAGAGCCTTTTGCAGGCGAAGACTACTTTTGTCAGGATAGCTTGTACTAGTTGTCTCCCTTTAAATTTGGCTGTTGTGGGATCCCTTCCCGCCTACATTTGGGAAGAGGACCAAGGCCACTATAAATAGGACTTATCCACCACCATAGCGAGGCACCTGAGATCGGATCCATTCCACCCTGACCACCTCACAAGATCATCGAGCTCAAGAACACCTCACGTCCTGAGGCTGTTCACCCACTGTACTAGTTCATCCTCAGCCCCTTGAGGCAATCCACCACAAAGCCGGAGTAGGGTATTGCACCGCAAGGTGGCCCGAACCAGGATAAACTGTGGTGTCTCTTGTCCCCCGGGTTTGTCGAGCTAGGCTATGGAATCATTGGGCCGGCAGGTTTGGAAGAAGTAGTTCTTCGCACGCACCCCAGTGTTCGAACCTCTCAAGGGTCTACGGAGCCCTGAATCCGACATTTGGCGCGCCAGGTAGGGGTGCGTCGGAGCTTCTCTTCCGCCGATCGACTCGCCGGCGCTCCACCGCTTCCATGGCTGACGCTCGCCGAGCCCATGCTGAGCGTCGAGCCGCCCTCGCCGCCCGCGTCGCCCAGACGGCTCCCGCCGGCAGGCCTCTGATGACCCACAAGAATAGGGGATCTATCGTAGTCCTTTCGATAAGTAAGAGTGTCGAACCCAACGAGGAGCAGAAGGAAATGACAAGCGGTTTTCAGTAAGGTATTCTCTGCAAGCACTGAAATTATCGGTAACAGATAGTTTTGTGATAAGGTAATTGGCAACAAGTAACAAGTAATGAAAGTAAATAGGGTGCAACAAGATGGCCCAATCCTTTTTGTAGCAAAGGACAAGCCTAGACAAACTCTTATATAGAGAAAAGCGCTCCCGAGGACACATGGGAATTATCGTCAAGCTAGTTTTGATCACGCTCATATGATTCGCGTTCGGTACTTTGATAATTTGATATGTGGGTGGACCGGTGCTTGGGTGCTGTCCTTACTTGGACAAGCATCCCACTTATGATTAACCCCTATTGCAAGCATCCGCAACTACAAAAGAAGTATTTAGGTAAACCTAACCATAGCATGAAACATATGGATCCAAATCAGCCCCTTACGAAGCAACTCATAAACTAGGGTTTAAGCTGCAGCCCACCAAGCCTTTCTCAGGAGTGACCGACGGCTCCACCCCCCCAATAGGGCAGACCCGCCTCCCTGTCACCTTCGGCCAACGCGACAACTACCGCACTGAGCTCATCGACTTCGACATCGCTCACATCCGTCTACCGTACAATGCCATCCTCGGGTATCCGGCCCTGGCCAAGTTCATGGCGGTGACCCACCACGGCTACAACGTCCTCAAGATGGCGAGGAACCGTGACATCATCATGATCGCCTGCGAGGAGAAGGAGGCGGTGTGCTCCCTAGAGCACGGCTACCAGGCCGCAACAGTCGAGGACCCAGACAACGAGGGCGCCATCTACCCTCCTTAGGCCGTCCCCAAGAAGAAGAAGCAGCTGCTCCGCCAAGAGCCTCAGGAGAGTGGCGTCTCCAGCCGCACCACCTCAGGGCCTGCACCCATGGATGGGGCGCCTCCCTCCATTGCATAGGAAGGCGCCCCCGAAGTCCTCCTCAGGTTGGACTTGGGGGCTCTCTTCTGTAGGGCCTCTGACCTGGCCAGTGTCACGAGGGAGGCGCTCGGGCACCACCTGGAGGCATGCTTCATCGCACGCTTCCCCCACAAGGGCCCCAGGCCCGGGTTGCCAGGTGCTCAGGAGTTCATCACCAAGGCGACCGAGGAGCTTCAAGAGGCGAGAGCCATGCGCGGCGACCGCCGTCCTCCACCTAGTGCAGCTCCCCATCTTGGCGAGGACGGCAGGCTGTGCGTCTGCATCGACATTTCAGGGCTCAACCGAGCTGCATCCCAGGAATGCTTCTAGCCTTCGCGCGTTGGTCGGTGCGAGGGTCCACCGCACAACTATGTTCGCATGCCATTCGGCTTGCCGAACACGGCTGTTAACTTCCAGCACCGCCTGCGGAGTGTTCTGGCGGCTCAGGTGGCCAGGCACCACGCGGTCCTGGCGGAGATGCCGACGGTTCTTCGCAAGCCCCCCGGACCTCCAGAGCCTCCCGGGACCCAGGAGGCTCGTGAGGAGCAACTTCTCCAGCGCGCGTCTTCAGCTACTTCAATATCTCTCCAGCAATGGTGCCAGGTGACTCTTTCCGGTTCATTCAGCCGGGGGTGCCCCTCCGGCTACGTTTATCCCAAGGACGCGTGGGCCTGTCCCTGCGACATGTATCCTTTTGCATTTTTAACTTACCTTGTTGGGGGCACCCCTCGGGCTGCATCATCCCCAGGCCGCGTGGGTCCGTCCCTGTGGCATGTATCGTTCTTGCATCTATCAGAGCTAGCTTTATCTTCCTCCCATAAGATGATTTATGCTATCGCCTGCTTGCCTGTTACCATTCGCGGCCTCCTGCGTTGCTGACCGGCCTTCTACTCATCCCGCAACGGGGGCTACACATGCTGGCACGGCGCTTGTGCTTGGTTCCGTCTCTGTAATGCTGACAAACCTGAGAGATCGAGCTCTGGCTCGCGGCTCGCTCCGCGCACGTCACCTCACCAGATCCTCAACGCCTTCATATTCGTGCGGAAAGATCAGCGGCAGGACAGCAAACACGATTATGAGTTACATTCTCCCCTCGGACTAACTCATAGGAATCTCCAGAGCTTAGCTGTGGGTGGCCCCGCCGGCTGCCCTCTTTTCACGCGATTCGCTTGCGCGTTAAAGGGGGGGCTCCTGAGCATCGCGCCTTAGGAGCTCCTACTGACTCTCCAGCCCTCACCCCCTGGCCTTGACCACGACATCGCAACCTAGCATACCAGCGGCGGCTGAGCCTTGCTCGATGGTCGGGACCCGAGGACGCAGAGCATTGAGATGAGCGAGGAAGGGGGGAGCCAGCGCGAGCCTTACCTAGTAACACCGCCGCTGAAGCGCGAGTCAGGCGCTACACAGGGAATCACCTCAGGGTCGATAAGATAAGTCACATATTCATGTTAACGCAACGCTGCAATTGGAATTTTCGACTCTCGCAGCCTTGCTCCGGCAATGCCGCCTTCCTTTTCTGCCTTCAGGAAGCTGCTTGCACACCAAAGGGGACCTCTTGAGCATCGCGCCTCAGGAGCTCTTACCTGACCTTGGGCCGCTCACCTCCAGGCCTTGACCACGGCATCGCGACCTGGCATACCAGCGATGGTTGAAGCTTGCCTGGGGACTGGGCCCTGCTGGCGTAGAGCGCTAAGCTACCGCACGGATGAAAAAGGGGGACAATCCCGAAGCAAGATACGCAGCTACAACCTCATAATAGGAATAATAAGCGTTGGATCAAAGGCATATTACAGGTTCTTTACACACCCCCACGGGGTTCATCTCGATTCCTCGCAGGGAACAAAAAAGGAACAACCTCAAGGAGCCCTGGCTATGGATGTCACCGCCGACGCCATCATCAAGTACAGTGGGCCACAAGAGGCCGACACCAACCCCATCCTGGTCATCGACGACTACGGGCAAATGCCGCTGACGCGCTCGGGCACGGCGAGAGCTCGGTGGCGGGTAGCTGTCGTCGCTCGTCTCCAGAGACTCGCTAGGCTCAGGAGAGTCGCTGGACTCCCAGGAGTCACCGCTGTTGCTGGGGAGGCCAGCGGCAGGGCCGGGAGCGAGCTCAACCCCGTTGCGCCATGCTGACGGCTTCCTCCGGGGCAGCACTCCAGGCGGTGACCTTCCTTGTTGAAGACCTCGAAGTGGATGGCGAGGGCCCATTCCCCGCAACATACGCGGGCGACCTCGCCCCATCCTCGGGTCATGAAGATCTTGCCTTGGGGACGACCTCGACCTCCGCCCCCGTGGCCAGGCCGCAACACCCGGCGTGCTGCAGCCACAACTCGAGTGGCCCCCTCGGCGGCATTTCCTCGGCGAAGAACCGTGGGAGCTGGATCCATGTGCATAGTGGCATCACCGCCCACACCAAGAACTCATGCGAGGAGCCCTCTGCGTGGGTTCGTGGGCCGGCGGCTCGTGCAACATCAGCCTAGCCGTCGCGGCCGTAGCTCGCGGCGCGGGGCGCTCCCGCATTCTCCGGGGCCTTGCACTTGGGCGTACAGAGGAAGTGGGTAGCCAGGCAGAGGCCGGTCGTACCAAGGCCGTGTCACCTCCAGCCTCACGCCAACATCACGGGGACGGCTGAACCTTTTCTTCGGCGGAAGTGGCCCCTGCTCCTCACAAGGGGTTTTTCCTTTCTCCACGGCGGAGAACCTCCTAATCGGCGCCATGAGTATCGCGGCAAGACGGCAAGGCGAGGAGAAAGGAGAGAGAGAGCATGCAGCGAGAAGACAGAGATGAGCGAGGGGGCTCTGCCCCTCCACTCATTTATAGCCATAAGGAGGCCAACCGCCGGCCTCCATGATCGCATGTAATGATGGTTTTCCTCTGCATGCAGCAGAGTCTCGTCAAGTCGAACGGTTGCCGAGGTAGCGTGGGGAAGCGGAGGCGCCCACGTCCCATCAATCGCCATGCGTCAATCGGGCCTGCGGCGCTCCGCACTTGCCCTTTGGCTTCACCTCGAAGCCAAGTTCGAGCACGCCTTGCGCCTGGGGGCTACTATCGGTGTCCTGGGAACGGGGGTACCCAGACATGCCTACCTGTGGCCTGTGGCATGGCTCCATCAGCGGCCCGGTACAGCCCAGTTCAGGAACAACAACTCAAGACCCTCGCGAGGGGCCAAGCCTCGCGAGGCGGACGACACCAAGACCTCCTTGGGGGCGGCCTCACCAGGCTGGCTCCCGAGGAGAGGAGATATCAATGCAAGGTGCACCTCGTGAGGTTCAGATGACGTGAGCCATGACGACCAAGGCCAGGCGGGCGCCAGCGAGCGCAGTGTACCAGTTTCCTCTTTGGTGCTAAGCAGGCAAGCACAGGCGCGGAGTCCCGTGGAATCAGGCAAAGGTTTCCATTCCGGTGCAACGAGACCAAGACCGCCAGGACGGCAGGACAGAGGTCATCGCGGAGCCCACTGCAGCGTCACCACCAGAGCCTTTGGCAGGCAAAAACTACTTTTGTCAGGATAGCTTGTACTAGTTGTCTCCCTCCAAATTTGGCCATTGTGGGATCCCTTCCCGCCTACATTTGGGAAGAGGACCAAGGACACTATAAGTAGGACTTAGCCACCACCATAGCGAGGCACCTGGGATCGGATCCTTTCCACCCTGACCACCTCACAAGCTCATCGATCTCTAGAACACCTCACCTCCTGAGGCTGTTCACCCACTGTACTAGTTCATCCTCAACCCCTTGAGGCAATCCACAACAAAGCTAGAGTAGGGTATTACACCGCAAGGTGGCCCGAACCAGGATAAACTGCCGTGTCTCTTTTTCCCTAGGTTCGTCGAGCTATGGTGTGGAATCGTTGGGCCGGCAGGTTTGGAAGAACGAGTTCTTCGCACGCACCCCAGTGTTCGAACCTCTCAAGGGTCTGCGGAGCCCTGAATCCGAAAAACATAATATACTTCACTACCAAAAATTGAATAAAGTAAATGACCCTAATAAAAGAGTGTCTCTACAGAAACACAAATAATCATAAGGTTATGTAAGTTTGGTTACAACATTTCTATGCATCATACAAGCACACACATTGTTGTTTATGTTAATGTTTTATTAATCATGTTTCATTAACCCATTTGGATTTGAACCGTATCCCTCCAAACTATACGGCGAAGTGGAATTAAAAATATGTCACATTCACGACTTTATTGGTAGGAATGGCATATTCCAGCTACTCACAGTCGATGTATGCAATAGTTTGACCAATCGAGAATTCAACACCTTCAATCTTTCCAATCATTTGAAACTCTTCGTCTGCCTCCTGCTTTGAAATAGATGAACTAATTCCTCCAACCCATAGATTCCTAATAGCTCTATCATGTAAAACCCAATCAAAGAACAAATGCCTATTGCAGGCATACTATTTCTATAATGAAATAGATGAATAAAATCCTCATACAAGTAGTCCTAGCAACAAAAAACTATGAGATAGCTATGAACGGTCTAACTTAAAGTGAAACAGATCAAAGATAAAATACACTTCATATTTATATCCAATCACAGCCTGAATAACAACAAATTTTGTCACTTGTGCACAACTCATTACACAACATTAGCACATGAATGCAGCAATTTCACTCAAGAAATAAACAACTATGACTAACCAAGGATTATTCTGTATTAGTACATCATTCAAACTTAAATCAGAGCATACCATAGTTACTAGATATTATATGCATCCCTATATGTTGTGAGTGGGGCAGGGATGGCCTTGCCGTGTGGGTGGGCCTTCTGATTATGCCACCTTGAGAAAAATAATCGCAAAAACATGGCCTTCATATACACCTTTTAATTTAATTCAAGGAGTTGGTTAGTAATAACTTTCCCTCTTAAAAACGTCTCAAAAAGAAGGAATGCATACAATATCTCATTTGCATAATATACTTCACTACAAACATAGAAATAATGTAAATGACCCTAATAAAAGAAAGTGTCTCTACCACAACGCAAATAATCATAAGTTTATGTATCTGCGGTTCGTGCTTCTGCCCGTCCATCCCGACCCTAATAAAAGAATGTGTCTCTACCACAACACAAATGACCACAATATACTTCACTACCACAACACATTCTTGAACACTGATAAATGGATTCGTGCTTCTGCCTGTTCGTCCTGACTTTGCCCCTGAAGTTGCAAACAATTACCCACCACTGCCATCCATAAGTGGTAGAAAACGATTCGCTAAAGATCTGAGGAAAAGAGCTGCCCGACCTGACCCTTGTTCCCCAATCCGAAAAACAATTTGCTAAATGTCCGGAAAAAACAATCCATAAGTCGTAGAAAATGATTCACTAAAGATCAAGGTTAAAAAAGCTACCCGACCCGACATGGTATAAGGGTCGATGCTAGCATCTAGCCTCACCCTTTTGGCTTCTCTCGGATCAAGTGCATTATGAGTAGAATGTCCAGGCAACAAAGATGAGCCAGCTTCAGGTGCTGGAACGATACCACCAGTGATTGGCATTGCACCATAGTCCAATTATCTTGACCTTCCACGTCGAGCACCATGACTACTGCGACCAGCACCAAAATAATCACATGCGGCATGTGGACTCATTCTACATCTCTGGTCTAGGGAACCCAACAAGCGGTGTCAGGTTATCAAGCCCACTGCTGGAGAAAAGAACATGAATCCTTGCATTATTGAAAAGACGCCCATCTAGAAGATTCTTAGCATTAGAAGCTCCTTCAATGGTTGCAAACTCCACAAAAGCATACTGCCTTTCTGGAAAAACTTTGATGTCTGTAACCACACCATGTGGTGCCATAGCCCGCCTTAGTGCCTCCTCGTTAACTTTATGTGTATTGGGTAAACCCACCCGGAGAACATTGGTAGGAATTTTTGACTCTCTCATTCGTACTCCAGCAGAACCCTGACAAACACAACATGATATGATAGTAAGCAACCCACAAATCAAAGAGGATAGTACAACTACAAGAACCAAGAGAAGTAAATAGCAGTACCTTTGCATGTCCAATTCCCATTTCACCGGGTGGTAATGATCCTCTACTATTGAAGTTGCCTGCTTCTGACCGTTCCTATCAAAATCAGTACAAATAAGTAAATAATAAGACATCATCCCTTGTAAAGCTGCAGCCTAGAAGCACTTCACAAACTCAGTCAACAATAATAGATACATACCGCTCTTCCTCTGGACCTCTGGAAATCAACACACAATTCCTTGCCCCCATAATCTATCCCATTCAAGGCTCTATGGGCAGAAATGGCATCTTCCAGCTTCTCAAAGTCGATGTATGCAGAAGTTTGATCATGGGAGAATGCAACACCTTCAACCTTTCCAAACTTTTGAAACTCTCCCTCTACCTCCTGCTTTGAGATAGACAGACTAATTCCTCCAACCCATAGGTTCCTAACAGCTCTAGCTTGTAAAAACCAATCAACAAAGACAAGTAAACATCATGAGGGCATAAATCTTTAGACAACACCAACATAGCAATTTCACCCTAGAACAAGGAACAATCACCAATCTAGGAGTATTTCTATACCTACTCATAAAGGATAATGTTCAAAAAAGTGGAAGGCCACAACATAGAGCAATGGGCGCTTAAGCGCGCTTGAGTGTTTTTCGAAACTTGGCCAGAATTTGACTGTTTTGAATAGTATGCACAGGAAAATAGGAAACATGGCACACGGGTGGTTGAAGTAACAACTAAAATGACCTTCAAAACATAGCAAATACACATCAGGTTCACACAGCAAGCAAAATGACAACAAAAATGTAGTTCAGTTCAAATAGACATAGACAAATGCAGATTATCTTTCCATGATTTGGCTAGAATCTGAAGGAAACAACTCTTGTACAGACCCTAATAATAACATAAATGACATACTGTCGTTATTGCGCAATCAGCTAAGCAGAAGCAGTTCAAAACTAGCCAAATTCTGGCAAAAATTATCAAATACGCTTAATCTACCACTTAGGGCCAAAGCGAAGCATTTTTCCATTGCTCACCGCTAAATAGTCGCTTAGCAATGCTTTTCTTGAACACTGATAAAGAGATTTATGTTTCTGCATGTCTGTCCTGGCCTTCCTTGGCCCTGAAGTTGCAATCAATTACCCACCACTGCCATCCATAAGTGGTAGATAATGATTTGCCAAAGATCCGGGAAAAAGAGCTGCCCGAACTGACCCTTGTTCCCCAATCCAGAAAATGATTTGCTAACTGAAAAAACAATCCATAAGTGGTTGAAAACAATTCGCTAAAGATCAAGGTTTAAAAAACAGCTGCACGACCTGACCCTTGTTCCCCAATCCGGAAAATGATCTGCTGAAGTTCCGGAAAAAACAATTACCCACCACTGCCATCCATAAGTAGTAGTAGAGAACGGTTTGCTAAAGATCCAGAAAAAGAGTTGCTAAAGATCCGGTATTAATGCCCAACCCAACCCTTCTGCCCCCAATCCAGATGGCCCGCGGTTAGAAAGAAAATCCGAACATCCCGACCTCCCTGCGCACCGCTAGCGTCTCCCTGGCGGCTACCTCCGCCGAGGAACCCACTGCCACCGCTTCGTGCTAGGTCATTCATCGATTTTGTTTGAACTTGTTGCATGCTAGGCGGATTAAAAGATGGAAATGTTTTCGTGGACCCGATGGGTGCCCGAATGGGTCGGGTCACCCATCGGGTGTGGGCATGGTTCATCCGTCAAATCCAGGGTTGGGTCATGGGTCGTGGGTTGACCTGATTAGCTATTCGGGCATGGAGTTGGTAGAGGTCGGCCCGCTAAAACCCGACCCAATTGCCAGCCTAACTCAAGGGCCTTGCCCGCCGCGCTCCCGTGGACCCTGAGTGCCGCCATCCCCCAGCCACCTGCATGCCTCTGCTAGGCCACCCCATCACCGCTGATCTCGTGTGCCGCCACTTGAATAATTACATATATCAAAGCTGCTGGAGGCCTCATCCCACACCGCCTAAATAAACTGCAAATCACAAGCACCGAAGTCCTAATTACCAAAAAATTGACATCGCGAACTGCAGCCAGATCCTGGGGGGATCCAAGGTGGGAGCGGATCCTAGTGGGGGAGAAGGAGGGGGTGAGAAGTTACCGACCATGTGTACTCAAACCAGATAAACGCGCTCTTGACCTTGGAACCGCGGAGCGCCTCGAGGGCGGCTCGGGACTCGGCGGCAAAGCGGAAAATGACGAACACGTAGCTACGGGAGCCGGCACGTGTGATGACGCAATCGAGCACCTCGTGTGGAGCGAAGGCCGCAATGACGTCTTCCTCGCTTGTGTGTGCGGGCAGGTTGTCGACCCACAAGGCGTTCTTCTCGTGGGCGGCCCCTAGCACGACAGTGGCGGTGCCCTAGTGTCGGAAGGCTCTGACTCCTTCGGCTGGGAGGCCAACAGCCTGGCGGCCTCAGAGGCCCCGCGGGCTGCGGGTCCAACGACATCGGCGGCGGCGGGGATCGGGGCAGGGAGAGATCGCCGGGGGCTACGTTTTGGATGTGGGCATTTGGGCTGTCTGAGATGGGGAACGGAATGGGGTGTGCGGAACCGGCCCGCGGGCACTGCGGGCAGGGCAGGGACGGTTGCATGCCTGCGCCAAGTTCGTGAACAACACCATTTCTATCCCTGCTTCAATATATCATCCAGACACGACACCTATTCCCATCACCGCTCAAAACAAGGAAAACGTTTCAAAATAGTCGGATGATTTATTGACTTTGTAAGCCGCAGCCGGCCCCGTCCAATCTTACGCGATCGTGTGACGCGAGAGCCTGTGTGTCCCCACGCGAAGCTAGCCCATCTATGGTCGAGTTCGCGATTTATGCTTGCGTCCCCGTGACTGCCTTTTTCTAAAGGATCCTTCTTACAGTTACTTCACACGCAATGATTTGCCAGGTAGTTATACATGTGATCGTACAAATACTAGAACATCGTATGACTGATCATGGGTGCTGCTTTCATTTGGTATTAGGAAGTTGATGAAGTCAATGTTGCGCACACCACACCACACCCCCTCACATGCAATCCTTGACGCCGCCACCTTTGAACATGCCACTGCGCCATCACTAGAGCAGCCGGGCCGGCATCGTCGTGGCCGTCGCAACATCATTGAAGTAGTCATGCATGTTGTCTCAACACTGCCATGACCATGAAACACGTTGTCGCGGCATCGTCGAAGTAGTTGGGCCTCCGTAGTAGCATCGCCGCAGTTGTCAAAAGACAGCGTCGCATCATAGCATCGCCATGGCCGTTGAGCCATGCCATCGTAGCAGCAACGCAGACGCCGAAGCACCGCACGGGCGTTAGAAGCGTGTCGCCGCGCCATCGCCGCGGCCGTCAGAGCACCGCACAGGCGTTAGAAGCGTGTCGTGGTGCCATTGTTGCAGCCGTCGCAGCACACCTGAAAGGATCAACGCGGTCGTTGAAGCATGCCACGCACTCGTCGAAGCTCATGATGGGTGTTTGTAGCATGTCATTGTGCCAACGCCACAGATAGAAATAATGAAAATGACACTAATAAAAGAAAGTGCCTCTACCATAACACAAATAATCATAGGTTTATGTATCTGCGGTTCGTGCTTCTACACGTCCATCCTGATGCTAATAAAAGAAAGTGCCTCTACCGCAACACAAATGACCATAATATACTTCACTACCACAATGCTTTCTTGAACACTTATAAACGGATTCGTGCTTCTGCCCATTCGTTCTGACTTTGCCCCTGAAGTTTCAAACAATTACCCACCACTGCCATCCATAACTGGTAGAAAATGATTCGATAAACATCCAGAAAAGCGAGCTGCCCGACCCGACCCTTCTTCCCCAATCAGGGAAACATTTTTCGAAAGATTCAGAAAAAACAATTACTCACCACCGCCATCCATAAGTGGTAGAAAATGTTTCGCTAAACATCCAGAAAAAAACTGCACCACCCGACCCTCGTTCCCCAATCCGGAAAACGACTCGCTAAAGCGCACTTGAGCATTTATTTAACTTGGCCAGAATTTGACTATTTTGAATAGTATGCACAGGAAAATAGGAAACATGGCACATGGGTAGTTGAAGTAGCATCTAAAATGAACTTCACAACATAGCAAATACACATCAAGTTCACACTTTAAGAAAAATGACAACTAAAATGCAGTTCAGTTCAAATAGACATAGCCAAGTGCAGATCATGTAGCCATGATTTGGCCAGAATTCGAGGGAAACAGCTCCCGTACAAACCCTAATAATAAGATAAATGACATACTACCATAATTGCGCAAACAGCTAAGCAGAAGCAGTTCAAAAACAGCCAAATTCTAGCCAAAATTTTAAAATTCGCTTCATCTACCAATTAGGGCCGAAGCGAAGCATTTTTCCATTGGTCAGCGCTTAAGCGTCACTTAACAACGATTTCTTGAACACTGATAAAGGGATTCGTGTTTTTGTCGGTCTGTCCTAACCGTACTTGCCCCTGAAGTTGCAAACAATTACCCACAACTGCCATCCATAAGTGGTAGAAAATGATTTGCTAAAGATCCGAAAAAAAGTGTTGCCCAACCTGACGCTTGTGCCTCAATCCGGAAAACGATTTGCCATAGATCCGGAAAACACAATCTATAAGTGGTAGAAAATGATTCACTAAAGATCAAGGTAAAGAAAAGCTGCCCGACCCGACCCTTGTTCCCCAATCTGTAAATCGATCTGTTGAAGATCCGGAAAAACAATTACCCACCAGTGCCATCCATAAGAGGTATTACAGAACGATTCGCAAAAGAAAATTGCCCTACCCGAACCTTTTTCCCCAATCCAGACGACCTGCGGTTAAAAGGAAAATCCGGACAGCCCGTCCTCCCTGCGCACCACCGACGTCTCCTCAGCGTCCACCTCCGCCCAGGAAGCCACTGCCACCGCGTCGTGCTAGGTCATTCACAGATGTCAACGTTTCCCATCACGATCGGCTCCCCATGTGCCCATCCACCATCTCAAGGCCGTCATCCCAGCAATCCAACCCCTGGGCGCCCATCCACCATCTCAAGGGTCAACCCGGCAATTCGTCCCATGGGCGGTCGCACCGATGGACACCCGACCAGAATGGGTAGGGTATAGGTTCTTGAGAATATTTGGTTTGATGCCAACGTTTGGCATTCTCAATACTTGGCAAGTCAACAATTGGCAATATCAGAAGTTGCCAAAAATTGGCAACTTCTTGTGAGGTTGGCAAGTAAACATGGTAACCAACCAAGCACTGGCCAATTTTTGGTATTTGCCAAATGTTAGCATGCTATTTTTTGGCATCAAACCAATCATGCTCGTCATCTTCACCGATGGGTTACCCGACTAGTCGTGGGTAGGGTATGGCACAAGTTTATACCCGTAGGTTACTTGATGGGTTGCCCGATTAATATTACTATTTATAAATAAAATATTTATCATGTATTACTTATGGTCTTTTATCTAAATACAATACATATATTAGCACGTCAGGAACATCCAACAACCATTGCTAATATACTACTAAAAAGTCATGGGGTTGAGCAATGCCCAGCTAGTAATAAGCGCATTTATGTGTACAATTTTCCTAGTCCTTTGTAGGCCCAAAAGTAGTCCAACAATTGGCCCATGTCAAATATATTAGCTGCAGCCTAAAACCGACAGGGCACCGTTGCCTTGTAATGTTTAGTACCACCTCGGCTAACTACTAAGGAAGG
Source organism: Triticum aestivum (assembly GCF_018294505.1). Taxonomy (NCBI): domain Eukaryota; kingdom Viridiplantae; phylum Streptophyta; class Magnoliopsida; order Poales; family Poaceae; genus Triticum; species Triticum aestivum. The sequence continues at coordinate 408,715,005 of NC_057808.1, forward strand.
AAGCATCGACATTACTATAAAGCTAGCTGGTAGTCACCGATTTTGTTTTGAACTTGTTGCATGCTAGGCAGAGTAAAAAATGGAAATGTTTTCATGGACCCGCTGGGTGCCCGAATGGGTCGGGTCACCCGTCGGGTGGGCGCATGGGTCGTCCATCAGGACCAAGGGTAGGGTCGTGGGTAGACCTGATTAGTTATTCGGGCATGGGTTTGGTAGAGGTCGGCCCGGAGACCCGACCCGGTTGCTAGCCCCTGATTCAAGGGCCTCGCTTTCCGCGCTCCCCTGTCCCACCAAGGATAGAAGCGCATCATGAAGACGCTTTTGCAAGGTGGACATCATTACATCAACATTACATAATAGATGGGGATACATACAAGGCATACAAATGTCGCAAGAATACATCAATACATCATGCATAAGATCCACATCCGACTACGGATGAAACACAAACAGAAGCTCAAACGACATTCACCCTGCTAGCCCAGGCTGCCGACCTGGAACCTATCCCCTGATCGAAGAAGAAGCAGAAGAAGAACTCCAAAACAAGTAACATCGCTCTCGCGTCATGATCATCGCAAAACCTGTACCTGCAACTGTTGTTGTAGTAATCTGTGAGCCACGAGGACTCAGCAATCCCATTACCATGGGTATCAAGACTAGCAAAGCTTAATGGGTAAGGAAGGGGTAAAGTGGTGAGGTTGCAGCAGCGACTAAGCATGTATAGTGGCTAACATACGCAAATAAGAGCGAGAAGAGAAGCAATGGAACGGTCGTGAAACTAGCAATGATCAAGAAGTGATCCTGAACTCCTACTTACGTCAAACATAACCCAAACACCGTGTTCACTTCCCGGACTCCGCCGGAAAGAGACCATCACGGTTACACACGCGGTTGATGCGTTTTAGAAAAGTTTACTTCAAGTTTACTACAACCGGATATTAACAAATACCCATCTGCCACATAACCGCGGGCACGGCTCTCGAAAGTTTATACCCTGCAGGGCTGTCCCAACTTAGCCCATTATAAGCTCTCACGGTCAATGAAGGATATTCCTTCTCCCGGAAGACCCGACCAGTCTCAGAATCCCGGTTACAAGACATTTCAACAATGGTAAAACAAGACCAGCAAAGCCGCCCGATGTGTCGACAATCCCGATAAGAGTCGCACGTACCTCGTTCTCAGGACACACCGGATGAACACTACGTACAACTAAAACCAGGCCTCAAGTTTCCCCGAGGTGGCGCTGCAAGTGGCTCTAGTTTGGACCAACACTTCGAGGAGCACTGGCCCGGGGGGTAAAATAAGATGACCCTCGGGAGCGCGACTCCCAATGGAAAAGGCTAGGTGAGGCAAATGTAAAACCAAGGTTGGGCCTTGCTGGAGGAGTTTTATTCAAAGCGAACTGTCAAGGGGGTCCCATAAATCACCCAACCGCGTAAGGGACGCAAAATCAAGGAACATAACACCGGTATGACGGAAACTAGGGCGGCAAGAGTGGAACAAAACACCAGGCATAAGGCTGAGCCTTCCACCCTTTACCAAGTATATAGATGCATTAATTAAATAAGAGATATTGTGATATCCCAACATAAACATAATTCAACATGGAGCAATCTTCATCTTCACCTGCAACTAGCAACGCTATAAGAGGGGCTGAGCAAAGCGGTAACATAGCCAAACAACGGTTTGCTAGGAAGGGTGACAAATGTTAGAGGTTCATGGCAATTTGGGAGGCTTGAAGAGCAAGTGATAGGTAGCGCAGCAAAGCGATAGAACGAAGTAGCTAGCATAGCAATGATAGTAATGAGATCCAAGGTGACGGTCATCTTGCAAGCATCAAAACAATATGCTACAGCATCCTAACATGAAAACAAAAGGCATGGACATGATGTGCAGGTAAAGCATTACAAAAGATGAACACTGAGCTATCTCCAGAAATCACTAGAACATGCTCAAAAGGACATGGCAAGATTGCAAATAATAACAGCTTCACAGACTTGGCAGAATTCCAGGACATGGCAGAAATAATATCGGGTTGCAAGGTTTAGAGCAAGAAAACAACATGCTACAAGAATATATCATAGAAAAAAAGGCATGGCATGAATCTACTAATTGCATAAAACAAAAGTCCCTTACTGAGCATGAGCCAAAAAGGTACAAAAGATATGATGGCACCCATGTAAACATAGCAAGTTTCATAAAAAGATTCAGACTCCGAAGAAAACAGAGCATGACAGAAATAACGATAAGTAGGCATGTTGGTGAGCTTGAACCACTCACGACAGAGCATTACATGGCATGGCAAGGTAAACAACAGTAAGAAGGAATTATTATGAACTTAAGTATGGCAATATCAAATTCATAGGGTGCATGGATAACTAGCAAAACACATGGCAATAACGAACTTCATGTTAACAGGCTGACAGGAACATTATTTAGCAAATTTGGAACATGCTAACAACAAGCCACAACAGGCTATAAATGCAAACAATAGCATGGATGGATAGAGCATAATATGTATAATGAAACATCCTTAGTTAATATCTCCAGATTATGCATAGAACTCTTGGTGGCAGCAGGTTTATATGACAATAAAGTATAACAGACTCAGACTTGGCAGAAATGACTAAGTCAGAGAAATCAGCAACATTATGGAGGCTACTTTTCATGCTTGTGCTAGTCACCACATATATCACAAAAATACAAGACAAGCACCACTGTAAAGACGGCATGATGTAGTTCAAAACACATGTAGAGCTCATGCTCTTAGGATGCACACACAAAATGCAATGAAAAAGACAAATCACCAAGTTTTGTAAACAGACAGCAGTTAATAGCATATAGCAGTCTTGCAACGATGATTAGGGCATCAACATGACCTCAAACAAGCATGGCACAATGGAACAAAATGAAGAGCACATCATGATGAACATTTTGATATATTATGCATGCAAAACGAAGCTGACTCCAGTTATATCATGATGAACAGGATTTTTCAAACTTAGGCGAAACGGATTCACGCCAAAGTCACCGACTGGGGGATTTCAGACGCAAACAAAAGTAACAACAACCATTTGAGAGGACTGTAAAGCTCTTGTCTTTGATAAACAAACTACAAAGGTATTTCTTATTACATCTCATTCGAATGAGTACTCAAGTATAAAAGGGGCGGAGAAGCTCCGCGTTCCAAGCCCGTGGCTCGTCTTTCTGATGCTCGACATTGTAAAGATGGTATGCTCCATTGTGGAGAACTCTGGTGACAATGAAGGGACCTTCCCAAGCAGGGGCGAGCTTGTGTGGTTTCTGCTGATCCACTCGAAGAACCAAGTCTCCCTCTTGAAAGGCCCGACCCCTCACATTTCTGGCGTGGAACCGATGCAAGTCTTGCTAATAAATGGTCGACCGGATTAAGGCCATCTCTCTTTCCTCCTCTAGGAGATCGACTGCGTCCTGCCGGGCCTGTTCCGCTTCATCTTCAGAGAACAGCTCGACTCGGGGTGCATTGTGAAGCAAGTCACTCGGTAGAACAGCTTCAGCTCCGTAAACCAAAAAGAATGGAGTTTGGCCAGTCGACCGATTGGGAGTTGTCCTCAATCCCCAAAGAACTGATGGAAGTTCATCGACCCAGGCGCCTGCTGCGTGCTTGAGATCACGCATTAGACGGGGTTTCAGTCCTTTGAGAATCAAGCCATTTGCTCTTTCTGCTTGTCCATTCGACTGTGGGTGGGCGACTGAAGCATAGTCGACTCGTGTGCCTTGGGAAGCACAGAAGGCTCTGAACTCATCAGAATCAAAGTTCGAACCGTTGTCAGTGATGATGCTGTGCGGAACTCCGTATCTGAATGTCAATTCTCTGATGAAACTGATGGCAGTACTGGCCTCAAGATTCTTGATAGGCTTGGCTTCAATCCATTTGGTAAACTTGTCGACTGCTACAAGCACATGAGTGAAGCCGCTCCTACCAATCCTCAGTGGTCCAACCATATCCAATCCCCAAACAGCAAAGGGACAGATGAGTGGAATAGTCTTCAGGGCTGACGCAGGCTTGTGGGACATATTGGAGTAAAACTGGCAGCCTTCACATTTGTCGACTATATCTTTCGCCATTTCATTTGCTCATGGCCAATAAAATCCAGCTCGGTATGCTTTGGCCACAATGGTCCGAGAGGACGCATGGTGACCACAGGTCCCCGAGTGGATGTCGTTGAGAATCATTCGACCTTCTTCTGATGTTATGCATTTCTGGCTGACTCCAGTTACGCTTTCCCTGAACAGATGTCATTTTATCACAGTGAAGGCTTTGGATCGACGGACGATCTGTCGAGCCTCTCCTTCATCCTCTGGGAGTTCCTTCCTAAGGATATACACAATGTATGGCACTGCCCAGTCGGGAGTGATGACCAAAACCTCCATGATCTGGTCGACCATGGCTGGGACTTCGACTTCAGTCGGATCTGTGGCACTCTTAGGCTGCGGGGGCTCTTCAGTGAAAGGATCTTCTTGAACTGAAGGCGTATGAATGTGTTCTAAAAACACGTTGCTGGGAATGGCTTCTCTCTTGGAACCTATCTTTGCCAAATCATCGGCTGCTTGATTTTTCAGTCGGGGTATATGATGGAGCTCTAACCCCTCAAACTTCTTTTCCAACTTCCTCACGACATTGCAATAACCAGTCATAGCTGGGCTTCTGACGTACCACTCCTTCATCACTTGATTGACTACCAAATCTGAGTCGCCGTAGACCATGAGGCGACGGACGCCGAGTGAGATGGCCATACGTAACCCATACAAAAGTGCTTCATATTCTGCTTCGTTATTGGAGGAATCAAAGTGAATCTGGAGAACATATCTGAGCTTGTCTCCTCGGGGGGATACTAGTAGCAGCCCAGCACCGGAACCATTCAGCATCTTGGAACCATCAAAGAACATGGTCCAGTGCTCCGAGTGGATTTGAGTCGGCAGTTGCTGTTCGATCCACTCGGCGAGGAAATCTGCTATTGCTTGGGACTTGATAGCTTTCTTTGCCTCAAACTTAACATCCAAGGGAAGGAGTTCAATCGCCCACTTTGCTACTCGACCAGTTGCATCTCTGTTGGTCAGAATCTCTGATAATGGAGCGTCGCTGACGACTGTAATGGAGTGGTCAGAGAAATAATGTGCAACCTTCTTCGTGGTCATATAAATCCCATAAACAAGCTTCTGATAATGTGGATATCTTTGCTTTGATGGGGTCAAAACTTCAGAAACATAATATACTGGGTGCTGAACTTTATAGGCTTTTCCTTCCTCTTCCCGTTCGACCGTAAGTACTGTACTGACAACTTGTCCAGTGGCTGCAATGTAAAGCAGTAAAGGCTCTTTGCTGATTGGGGCAGCAAGCACCGGCTGGGTGGAAAGCAGGGCTTTGTGCTCTGCAAATGCTGCATCAGCTTTAGGATTCCACTCGAACTTATCAGACTTCTTTATTAGTCGGTAAAGAGGCAATGCCTTTTCACCGAGGCGAGAAATGAATCGACTTAAGGCGGCCAAACAACCTGTAAGCTTCTGGACATCGTGCACACGCACAGGGCGCTTCATTCGGAGAATGGCACCAACTTTCTCTGGGTTAGCATCGATCCCTCGTTCGGAAACGAGGAAACCGAGTAATTTTCTGCTGGAACTCCGAATGTGCACTTTGATGGATTAAGCTTGATATCATACCTTCTGAGGTTGGCAAAAGTTTCAGCAAGGTCAGCCAACAGGTCGGAACCTTTACGTGACTTGACCACAATGTCATCCATGTATGCTTCCACATTCCGACTGATTTGAGTGAGTAAACACTTCTGAATCATCCTCATGAATGTGGCTCCAGCATTCTTCAGACGGAATGGCATGGTGACATAACAGAAGCACCCGAATGGAGTTATGAATGTTGTTTTTATCTCATCGGGTCCATACAGTCGGATCTGATGATACCCAGAATAAGCGTCCAAAAAGGACAAGCGCTCACACCCTGCAGTCGAGTCGACAATTTGATCGATGCGGGGGAGAGGAAAGTGATCTTTCGGGCAGGCCCGATTGATATGTTTGAAGTCAATGCACATGCGAAGTGAGTCGTCCTTCTTGGGGACCATGGCAACATTGGCTAACCACTCGGAGTGGTATATCTCTCGGATAAACTCAGCTGCTAGGAGTCGAGCCACCTCTTCACCGATTGCTTTTCTCTTCTGCACGGCGGGCCGTCGAAGGTGTTCTTTGACCGGTTTCACTTTTGGCTCGACTCGCAAATGGTGCTCAGCCAACCCCCTGGGAACACCTGGCATGTCAGAAGGTTTCCATGCAAAGATGTCCCAGTTCTCACGGAGGAACTGGATGAGCGCTTCTTCCTATTTGGAGTCGAGTGTTGTCGAGATGTGAGTCGGAGCAGCATTGGGATCGCTCGAGTGAATATGAATCGGCTTCGTTTCACCGGACGACTGAAATGCTGAATCCGTGGCAGGCTTCTTAGCTCGCAACAAAATCACTCGGATCTGCATTTTTTTGATACTCCTGTAATTCCACAACTTCCATTTGTGCATCGGCGATCTTTGAGCCCTTCTGGAAGCACTCTTCTGCCTTCTTTCGGTTGCCAGTGATGGTAATCACTCCTTTAGGACCAGGCATCTTCAATTTAAGGTAAACATAACATGGTCGAGCCATGAAACGTGCATAAGCCGGCCTGCCCAGAATAGCATGATAAGCGCTCTGGAAATCGACGACTTCAAATGTCAACTTTTCCTTGCGATAATTCTTGGAATCACCGAAAACCACATCAAGGGCGATCTGGCCGAGTGACTCAGCCTTCTTGCCAGGAATAACCCCATGGAAACTCATATTGCTTTCACTAAGTCTGGACATCGGAATGCCCATTCCTTTCAAGGTCTCCGCATACATCAGAACCTTAGTCAACCGAGTGCCTTCGACGACTGGGTCGACCACCAACGCTTGCCTCCCAGGGGTGGCTATGTGTGTCGGGTGATCAGACTGGTCGAATGTAATGGCGGTCTGGGACCACTTTAAATAACTGGGCGACGCTGGAGCGACCATGTTCACTTCTCTATTGATGACTTTCAGTCGACTCTTGCTCTCAACATCAGCAAAAATCATCAGAGTGGAATTGACCTGGGGCTAACCATCATCGTCCTCTTCCTTATCCTCAACTTTGTCCGATTCTTTCTCCTTTTCTTTGGGTTGTTTCTCTCGGAACTGCTGGATTAGGAGCCAACATTGTCGAGTGGTATGTTTCGGGTAAATGAGATTACCCTCCTCATCTTTTTTTATGTGAATGTGGCATGGTAAATCCAACACATCATTTCCGTCTTGATCTTTTACTTTCTTGGGGTTCCATGGCCCTTTGGGCTTCCCCTTGAACTTTCCTTGAGTCACGGCTAAGGTTTCTCCAGGAGCAGCTGGCTCGGCTTTGCGCTTCTACTTCCGACTGGAGTTCCCTCCCCCGGTTTCCGGAGCCGATCCTCTTCTTCACCATTAGCATACTTGGTGGCAATTTCCATCATTTGACTCAGAGACATATCTCCGGTCCGACCGAACTTCAGATTCAATTCTCGATACTTGACGCCTTCCTTGAAGGCACAAACTGCTTGGTGATCAGACACGTTTTCCACTGTGTGGTGCAACGTGATCCATCTCTGGATATAATCTCTCAAAGTTTCATTCGACTTCTGCACACAAGACTGTAGCTCAGTTAGCCCTGCTGGTCGTTTGCATGTACCCTCAAATGTTCTGACAAACACTCGGGCAAGCTCTTCCCAACTGTAAATACTGCCAGGTGCTAACTGATTCAACCACGCATTGGCCGAACCCTCTTACATCAGAGGCAGGTGCTTCATGGCCACTTCGTCATTGCCACCACCAATCTGCACAGCCACTCGGTAGTCCTCAAGCCAAGTGTCAGGCTTGGACTCACCAGTGAATTTGCTGACTCCAGTCGCCAACGTGAAGTTGGGAGGAATCACTGCTGCTCTGATGGCTCTGCTGAAACACTCGGGGCCCGAAACATGCACCCTGCTGCCGGTTGGGTAATTTCTATCGTGGCCATCTCTGTGTGCTCTGTTCGTGTCAACCAAACCTTGAACGAGAATGGATCTCGCGTCAAAGCCTGGCTCCCGGGGGTCGACTAGAGTCCTTCGCCCACCACTGTGAGGGCGCCTGTCATCGTGTTGCCGAGGTGCGTATGACCCACTCCTTGGGGGAGGCGTGGGCACTCGGCGACGATCATCGTGGTCGAGTCGATGATCATACTGCTCACGGTTTCTGTACAGATCCCGTCGGTCTCCACGTCCCTCACGCCTCGGGGGCGATCTTGGACTTTGAGCCGACTGGACTGTGTCTGCTACCACGGATCTGCTATGGATCCTATTCCGCGACTGAGATACTGCTGTGTTTTATTCTCCTGCTGCACGGAGTAAAGCCCTGATCTGCATCAAACCTCTGCCAGCTTCTGACTGGCAGGGCTGGATCGACTCTGCTATTCGGGCTGCAGCTGTGAGATTCTGAATCGGAGTTCGGTATACCTGAGTAGGAGGCGGAAATAGTTGTCGTCGACTAGACTCAGGAATCCGCTGCCGAGCACGCTCGTCGAGTGCGTGCTGGAGATTCTCCAGTCGAGTGCGCTCAGCCAAGTTGGCCAGGCGCACCTCCTCCAAGGCCCGGGCCTCGGGGGTTTCTCCAACGATAGGAGTGTGAAGTGCATCCATGTTGCGGCAGCGAAGCTCTTCCCTCTGCTGCGAAGAGAGGGGCTCGGGGCGGTACTCCTCGTGGGCACACGACGGATCGCCTCCGCCGTCGCCACCATCCTCGCGGGGGAAGCCAGGAGGACTGCGCGGTCCGTTGACCATCAGGACTTCCGCCGCGGGGTCACTGCTGTCGCACTCGGACGCAGTCTCAACGGAGCCAGTCGAACAGGCCGTAGAGAGTTTCGTCGGGCTCGATTGCCGCGACTTGGGGGGTGGCCGATTGGCGAGCCACCGCGTGCCTCACCCACCGCTGGAGCCTCGACCGACCGAAACGCTTGTGCCGGTGGACAGCGGGGAGTGAAGACGCCACCGGAGCCGACCGGTACTGAGTCGACGGCTACCGCAGGAGGACGCCACGGACGTACGCGCGAAAGTGCGTTGCCCCGCGGACGGGGAGCGCCTCGATGTCGAGTGGAGCTTCTTGGAGCCAAGCGGAGTCGTCGGCGACGAACACGAGCGCGCCGGAACGGATCTCGCGGCCCTCGGCCAATCCTCCGCCTGAAACCATGCTGATGGGGATCGGAAAAATCACAACTTCTCCAACAAGTCGCTAAGACACCTGCCCCAAGGTGGGCGCCAACTGTCGTGGTTCTAAGTCTGACAGTAGAATGGGGGGTAGGGATGTAGAGGCAAGATCTTAGCTATGGAGAAGTTGTACGCAAGAGTTTTACGAGTTCAGGCCCTTCTCGGAGGAAGTAACAGCCCTACGTCTCGGAGCCCGGAGGCGGTCGACTGGATTATATGCGTGTGTGTGTTACAGGGGGTGCGAACCATTGTCTCAGAGGAGGGGGGTGGCTTATATAGAGTGCGCCAGGACCCCAGCTCCCCTCCGTTACACAGGATTCAATGTACATAAAGTGAGAGCGTTACAGGTAATGTCAATAATAAAGTGATATAAATGATCATTAAGTCTATGAGTAAACGTCCGACCGTTGTTGCGCAGAGTGGCTTTAGGACTTCTGTACGTCGAGTGGTTGAGTGGTCGAGTGACTTAAATAAGGAGAGATCTCCAAGTGAATGGTAGGTCGAGTGGATTGCACTCGACACCTTTGTTGAGCCCTCTCTATTTGCTCTTGAACTTCTTTGCTTCTAGGACAAGGACCTTAGGTAGGACGTATAGGTCAGGCATATTGCCCTACCCTAGGTCTATGGCCTCATCACCCACCACTACCATCCGTAAGTGGTAGTAGAGAACGATTCGCTGAAGAGCCAGAAAAAAGGAGTTGCATGATCCGACCTATGTTCCGGAATCCGGAAAATGATTTGCTGAAGATCCGGAAAAATGCCAAACCCAACCCTTCTTCCCCCAATCCAGATGACCTGTGATTAGAAAGAAAACACGGACAGCCCCACCTCCCTACGCACCGCTGGCGTCTCCCTGGCGGCCACCTCCGCCGAGGAACCCACTGCCACCCCTTCGTGCTAGGTCATTCACCGATTTTGTTTGAACTTGTTGCATGCTAGGCGGAATAAAAAATGGAAATGTTTTCATGGACCCGATGGGTGCCCGAATGGGTCAGGTCATCCTTCTGGTGTGGGTATGGGTCGTCCGTCAAACCCAGGGGTTGGGTCATGGGTCGTGGGTTGACCTGATTTGATATTCGAGCATGGATTTGGTAGAGGTCGGCCCAATGAAACCCGACCCGATTGCCAGCCTGACTCAAGGGCCTCACCCGCCGCGCTCCTGTGGACCCGGAGCGCCGCTATCCCCCAGCCACCTTCATGCCTCTGCTAGACCACCCCGTCACCACTGACCCCGTGTGCCGCCGCTCGAATAATTAAATATATAAGAGCTGCTGGAGGCCTCATCCCACACCGCCTAAATAAAGTGCAAATCTGAAGCACCGAAGTCGTAATTACCAAAAAATTGACATCGCGAACTGCAGCCACATCCCGGGGGGATCCAAGGTGGGAGCGGATCCGAGTGGAGGAGAAGGAGGGGGTGAGAAGTTACCGGCCGGGTGTACTCGACCCAGATGAACGCGCTCTTGATCTTGGACCCGTGGAGCGCCTCGAGGGCATCTCGGGACTCAGTGACAGAGCGGAAAAGGACGAACACGTAGCTGCGGGAGCCGACACATCGAGCGCCTCGTGCGGGGCAAAGTCCGCCATGACGTCTTCCTCGCTTCCGTGCGCGGACAGTTTGGCGACCCACAACGCGTTCTTCTCTTGGGCGGCCCCTAGCACGATGGCGGCGGCGCCCAATGCCGAAGGGACCCACGGGCGGCGGTCCAATGACATCAGCGGCAGCGAGGATCACGGCAGGGAGAGATCACTGGGAGCTAGGGTTTGCATGTGGGGATTTGGGCTGTCTGAGATGGGGAACGGAGCCGGGTGTGGGGAACAACCCCCGGGTCGGACCGTATATACTGCGGGCAGGGCAGGGACGGTTGCACGCCTGCGCCGAGTCTGTGAGCGGCACCGTTTCTATCCCTGCTCCAATATATCATCGAGACATGAGGCCTATTCCCATCACTGCTAAAAAAGGAAAACGTTTCAAAACAGTCGGATGATTTATTAACTTTGTAAGCCGCATCCGGTGCCGTCCGATCCTACGCGATTGTGTGACGCGAGAGCCTTTGTGTCCCCACGCGAAGCTAGCCCATATATAGTCGAGTTCATGATTTGTCTTTGCATCCCCGTGAGTGCCTTTTTCTAAAGGATCCTTCTTACACTTACTTCACACGCAATGCTTTGCCAGGTAGTTACACATGTGATCATACAAATACTAGAACATCGTATGATTGATCATGGGTGCTGGTTTCATTTGGTATTAGGAAGTAGATGAAGTCAATGTTGCGCACACCACACCACACCCCCTCCCTCACATGCAATCCTTGACGCCGCCGCCGCCTTTAAACATGCCATTGCACCATCATCAGAGTAGCCGGGCCGCCATCGCCATGGCCGTTGCAAAATCATTGACGCAGTCATGCCCATCGTCTCAACACTGCCATGACCATGACACACGTTGTAGCGGCATCATCGACACAGTCGGGCCTCAGTCATAGCATTGCCGCGGTTGTCAAAACACAACATCGCATCGTTGAATCACCATGGCCGTTGAGGCATGCCATCGCAGCATCATCGCGGTTGCCGAAGTACAGCTAGGGCGTTAGGAGTGTGTCGTCGCACCATCGCCTCGGCCGTCAGAGCACCGCACGAGTGTTAGAATCGTGTCGTGGTGCCATCATTGCAGCCGTGAAAGCACACTTGAAAGCATCAACGCGGCCGTCGAAGCATGCCATCGCATTCGTCGAGACTCTGGATGGGTGTTTGTAGCATGTCATTGTGCCAACGCCACAAATAGAAATAATGAAAATATCCCTAACAAAAGAAAGTGCCTCTACCACAACACAAATAATCATAAGTTTATGTATCTGTGCTTCGTGCTTCTGCCTGTCCGTCCTGACCCTAATAAAAGAAAGTGTTTCTACCACAACACAAATGACCATAATATACTTCACTACCACAACGTTTTATTCAATAATGATAAACGGATTCGTGGTTCTTCCTGTTCGTCCCGACTTTGCCCCTGAAGTTTCAAACAATTACCCACCACTGCCATCGATAAGTTGTTGAAAATGATTGAATAAGGATCCAAAAAAGTGAGCTGCCCGACCCAACCCTTCTTCCCCAATCAGGGGAACACTTGCCTAAAGATTCAGAAAAAACAATTACTCACCACTGCCATCCGTAAGTGGTACGATTCGCTAAAGATCATGAAAAAGAGCTGACCGACGAGCTCATAGGTCGCTAATAAGGAAAACAATTTGCCAAAGATCCAAAAAAAGAATTACGCACCACTGCCATCCATAACTGGTAGAAAACAATTAGCTAAATATCCAGAACAAAAAAGAGCTACCAGACCTGACCCTTGTTCCCCAATCTAAAAAAACTATTTGATTCAGAAAAAATTGCCCAACCCAACCCTTGTTCACCCAATCCAGATGACCCGTAGTTATAAAGAAAATCCGGACGACCTGGCCTTCCCTCGCACTACCGACACCTCCCACCACATGAACCTCCTCGCGGCTGCCGTCTCCGGCGCCCAACAACCCACTGCCACCGCTTCCCGCTAGGCCATTCACCGGTGTCAAGGTTTGTCGTTGCTATCGGCTCACGCGTGCCCACCCACCATATTAAGGGCCTCATGCACCGCGCTTCCCTGGACCCTGAGCGCTGCTGCCTCCAGCCACCGCGAGCCTCCACCAGACCACCCCATCCCCTCTGATCCATTGTGCCTCCACTCGAATAACTACATATATCAAAGGTGCTGGAGGCCTCAGCCCACACCGCCTAAATAAACCGCAAATGACAAACACCGAAGTCCTAATTATTGAAAAATTTGCATCACAAACTGCAGCCAGATCCCGGGGGATACAAGGTGGGAGCGGATAAGAGTGGGGGAAGAGGGGGGGGTTGAGATATTACCGGCAGGGCGAACTCAATAAGGATGAAGGCTCCCTTGACCTTGGACCGCGGAGCGCCTCGAGGGTGGTCCGACACTCGGCAATTAATGGAGAGGAAAATGATGAAGGCGTAGCTGCGGTAGCCGACACGCATGATGACACAGCCGAGTGCCTTGTGCCAGACAAAGGACGAAGAACGTCGTCCTCGCCCGCGTGCGCAGGTAGGTTGCCGACCCACAAAACCTTCTTCTTGTGGGCGGCAACTTGTGTGGCGACGACGGCGGCTGCACCCCTAATGCCGGCGGGCTCCGATTCCTTCGACGGTGAGGTCGATGGCCTGGTGGCCTGCACAGCTACGGAGGGCTCCGCAAGCGGTGGCTTTGGCGACATCCGTGGCAGAGGGGATCAGGGTAGGGAGAGATCAACGGGAGCTAGGGTTAGGATGTAGGGATTTAGGCTATCTGTCACGGGGAACAGAACAGGGTGAGGAAACTAGCCCACGCACCGGACTGTATATACTGCGGGAGGGGCTGCGCTGAGTCCTTGAGTGGCACCTTTTCTATCCCCGCTCCAACATGATCCAGACATCTATTTCCATCACAGGAACACTAAAAAAACTATCCCATCACCAAGAATTGTTTAGTATGACCTTCTCAAAACAAGCAAGTTTACCCAACACATAGTTCAAAGTTTTCATTATGCCTTAATACCCAAGGGCAAATAGCTCATTCATAATCCAAGATTGCATCGCCTGAATCTATCTAGGAAAATAAACACAAAGAAATAGAAACATACGTAGTTAGTCATTATCTTATTTCTCGACATGACTTTGGGGCCGCCCACAGCAACCTCTCGCAACCATATCCTCTCCCCGTGACATATTCTTGTCCACATGTTCCTTATGAGGCCACACTTGTATGTATTACCGGGAGGGTGGGGTGGGGGGCAGAGGGACGGGCGTAGTCGGCTCGAACCCAATTATCCTTCGCTTGGGAAAATACTCACAAAAACATGAACTTCATAGAGACATTTTAATTTATTTCATGGAGTTAGTTAGTAATTACTTTCCGACTTAAATACATCTCAAAAATAAGGAATGCATAGAATATCTCATTGGCATAATATACTTCACTACCAAAAATAGAATAAAGTAAATGACCCTAATGAAAGAGAGTGTCCTGTAGAAACACAAATAAACATAACTTTATGTAAGTGTGGTTACAACATTTCTATACATCATACAAGGAGGCACATTGTTGTTTATGTTAATGTTTTATTAATCATGTTTCATTAACCCATATGGATTTTACCTTGTATCCCTCCAAACTATACGGCGAAGAGGAATATGAAATATGTCCCATTCACACATTTATAGGTAGAAATGGCATCTTCCAGCTACTCAGAGTGCATGTATGCAAAAGTTTGATCAATGGAGAATTCAACACGTTCAATTTTTACAATCCTTTGAAACTCTTCGGCTGCCTCCTGCTTTGAAATAGGTGAACTAATTCCTCCAACACATAGGTTCCTAATAGCTCTATCATGTAAAAACCAATCAAAGAACAATTGGCATAACCAGGAATACTATTTCTGTTACGAAATAGATGAATAAAATCCTCATACAAGTGGTCCTAGCAACAAAAACTATGAGATAGCTATGAATGGTCTAACTTAAAGTGAAATAGATCAAAGATAAAATACACTTCATATTTATATCAAATCACAACCTGAATAACAGTAAATTGTGTCACTTGTGCAAAACTCATTACACAACATTAGCACGTGAGTGGAGCATTTTCACTCAAGAAATAAACAACTATGACTAACCAGGGATTATTCTGTATTAGTACATCATTCCTTCTTAGTACAAAATTCAAACTTAAAACAGAGCATACCATAGTTACTAGATATTGTATGCATCCCATATATGTTGTGAGTGGGGCAGGGATGGCTTTGCCATGTGCGTGGGACATCTGATTATTCCACCTTGAGAGAAATAACCGCAAAAACATGGCTTTCATATACACCTTTTAATTTAATTCAAGGGGTTGGTTAGTAATAACTTCCCTCTTAAAAATGTCTCAAATCAAGGAATGCATACAACATCTCATGGGCATAATATACTTCACTACCACAAATAGAAATAATGTAAATGACCCTATAAAAGAAAGTGTCTGTACCACAATGCAAATAATCATAAGTTTATGTATCTTTGGTGCCGGCTTCTGCCTGTTCGTCCCAACCCTAATAAAAGAAAGTGTCTCTACCACAACACAAATGACCACAATATACTTCACTACCACAACACTTTTTAAACACTGATAAATGGATTCGTGCTTCTGCCTGTTCGTCCCGACTTTGCCCTAAAGTTGCAAACAATTACCCACCACTACCATCCATTAGTGGTAGAATACGATTCGCTAAAGATTTGAGGAAAAAAAGAGCTGCCCGACCTGATCCTTGTTCCCCAATCTGGAAAACAATTTGCTAAAGGTCTGGAAAAAAAACAATCCATAAGTGGTAGAAAACGATTCGCTAAAGATCAAGGATTAAAAAAAGCTACCCGACCCGGCTGAAGACCCTCAGTGCCTTCCCTTACATGGTAAGGGTCGATGCCAGCATCTAGTCTCACCCTTTTGGCTTCACTCGGATCAAGCGCACTATGAGCAGAATGTCCACGCAACAAAGATGAGCTACCTTCAGGTGCCGGAAGGAAACCAACAGTGATTGGCATTCCACCATAGTCCAAGTATCTTGCTCTTCCACGTCGAGGATCATACCCTTGTGATGTGCCATGACTACTGCGACCAGCACCTAAATAATCACGTGCGGCATGTGGACTATAATTATACATCTCTGATCTAGGGAACCCAACAAGCGGTGTTAGGTTATCAAGCCCACTGCTGGAGAAAAGAACATGAATCCTTGTATTATTGAAAATACGCCCATCTAGAAGATTCTTAGCATTAGAAGCTCCTTCAATGGTTGCAAACTCCACAAAAGCATACTGCCTTTCTGGAAAAACTTTGATGTTTGTAACCACACCATGTGCTGCCATAGCCTGCCTTAGTGCCTCCTCGTCAACTTTATGTGTATTGGGTAAACCCACCCAGAGAACATTGGTAGGATTTTACCTCTCTCATTCGTACTCCAGCGGAACCTTGACAAACAGAACATTATATGATAGTAAGCAACCCACAGATCAAACAGGACAGTACAACAACAAGAACCAAGAGAAGTAAATAGCAGTACCTTTGCATGTCCAATTCCCATTTCACCGGGTGGTAATGATCCTCTACTATTGAAGTTGCCTGCTTCTGACCGTTCCTATCAAAATCAGTACAAATAAGTAAATAATAAGACATCATCCCTTGTAAAGCTGCAGCCTAGAAGCACTTCACAAACTCAGTCAACAATAATAGATACATACCGCTCTTCCTCTGGACCTCTGGAAATCAACACACAATTCCTTGCCCCCTTAATCTATCCCATTCAAGGCTCTATGGGCAGAAATGGCATCTTCCAGCTTCTCAAAGTCGATGTATGCAGAAGTTTGATCATGGGAGAATGCAACACCTTCAACCTTTCCAAACTTATGAAACTCTCCCTCTACCTCCTGCTTTGAGATAGACAGACTAATTCCTCCAACCCATAGGTTCCTAACAGCTCTAGCTTGTAAAAACCAATCAACAAAGACAAGTAAACATCATGAGGGCATAAATCTTTAGACAACACCAACATAGCAATTTCACCCTAGAACAAGGAACAATCACCAATCTAGGGTGATCCCTTTGCATGTCCAACTCCCATTTCACCGGGCTGGCTCCCTTTGCATGTCCAACTCCCATTTCACCGGGTGGCAATGATCCTCTACTGTTGATGTTTCCTGCTTCCGACTGTTCCTATCAAAATCAGTACAAATAGCTAAATAATAAGACAGTGTCCCTTGGAAACTGCAGCCTAGAAGCACTTCACAAACTCGGTCAACAATAATAGATGCATATCGCTCTTCCTCTAGACCACTGGAAATCAACACAGAATTCCTTGCCCCCTAAATCTGTCCCATTCAAGGCTCTATGGGCAGAAATGGCATCTTATAGCTTCTCAAAGTGGATGTATGCAGAAGTTTGATCATGTGAGAATCCAACACCTTCAATCTTTCCAAACTTTTGAAACTCCTCCTCTACCTCCTACTTTGAGATAGACGGACTAATTCCTCCAACCCATATATAGGTTCCTAACAGCGATAGCTTGTAAAAACCAATCAACAAACACAAGTAAACATCATGAGGGCATAAATCTTTAGACAACACCAGCATAGCAATTTCACCCTAGAACAAGGAACAATCACCAATGTAGGAGTATTTCTATACCTACTAATAAAGGATAATGTTCAAAAAAGCAGAAGGCCGCAGCATAGAGCTATAGGCGCTTAAGCGCGCTTGAGTGTTTTTTCAAACTTGGCCAGAACTTGACTGTTTTGAATAGTATGTATAGGAAAATAGGAAACATGGCACATGGGTAGTTGAAGTAGCATCTAAAATGACCTTCACAACATAGCAAATACTCCCTCCGTCCGGAAATACTTGTCGAAGAAATGCATAAAAATGGATGTATCTAGAATTAAAATATGTCGAGATACATCCATTCCTCCAACAAGTATTTTCGGACGGAGGGAGTACACATGAGGTTCACACAGCAGGCAAATGACAACTAATATGTAGTTCAGTTCAAATAGACATAGCCAAATGCAGATCATCTTTCCATGATTTGGCCAAAATCTGAAGGAAACAACTCCCGTACAGACCCTAATAATAACATAACTGACATACTACCATTATTGCACAAGCAGCTAAGCAGAAGCAGTTCAAAAATAGCCAAATAATGGCCAAGAATTTCAAACACGCTTAATCTACCACTTAAGGCCAAAGCGAAGCGTTTTTTCATTTCTCAGTGCTTAAGAGAGTCGCTATATTAGCTGCATCCTACAACAGACAGGGCACCGTTCCCTTGTAATGTTTAGTACCACCTTGGCTGACTACTGAGGAAGGAGGCATCGACAGGACTATAAAACTAGCAGGTAGACACCGATTTTGTTTGAAGTGGTTGCATGCTAGGTGGAGTAAAAAATGGAAAAAAATTCATGGACCTGATGGGTGCTCGAATTGGTCGGGTCACCCGTCGGGTGTGCGCATGGGTCGTCCATGAGACCCATGGGTTGGGTCGTGGGTTGACCTGATTAGTTATTCGGGCATGGGTTTGGCGGAGTTCGGCCTATTGACACCCAACCCGATTGCCAGCCTGACACAGCCGCGCCCGCCGCGCTCCCCAACCACCTGCGAGCCTCCGCCAGACCACCCCGTCACCGCTGATCCGGTGTGCCACCGCTGGAATAATTACATACTCCCTCCGTCCCAACCGTCCCGAAATATAAGAACGTTTTTGACACGAGTCAAAAATGTTCTTATATTACGGGACGGAGGGAGTATATCGGAGCCGCTGGAGGCCTCACCCACACCGCCTAAATAAAACGCAAATCACAAGCACCGAAGTCCTAATTACTGGAAAATTCACATCGCAAACTACAGCCAGATCACCCACACCATCTATACTCGAGTTCACGATTTGTGCTTGCATGCCCGTGACTGCCTTTTCCTAAAGGATCCTTCTTACACTTACTTCACATGCAGTTCTTTGCCACCTAGTTATACATGTGATCGTACAAATACTAGAACATCATATGATTGATCATGGGTGCTAGTTTCATTTCATATTAGGAAGTTGATGAACTCAATGTTGCGCACACCACACCACACCCCCTCACATGCAATCCTTGACCCCATTGTCTTTAAACATGCCATTGCGCCATCACCAGAGCAGCCGGGCCGCCATCGTCGTGGCCGTCGCAACATCACTGAAGTAGTCATGCCGGTTGTCTCAAGACTGCCATGACCGTGAAACACGTTGTCGTGACATCATCGAAGCAGTCGGGCCTCCGTCGTAGCATCGTCGCGGTTGTCAAAAGACAACATCGCATTGTAGCATCGCCATGGCCGTTGAGGCATGCCATCGCAGCATCATCGCGGTCCCGGAAGTACCGCACGGGCGTTAGATGCGTGTCACCGCGCCATCGCCACGGCCATCAGAGCACCGCACGGGCGTTAGAAGCGTGTGGTGGTGCCATCATCGCAACCGTGGCAGCACACCTCAAAGCGTCAACATTGTCGTCGAAGCATGCCGCCACACTCGTCGAAGCTCATGATGGGTGTTTGTGGCTTGTCATTGTGCCAACGCCACAAATAGAAATATTAAAAATGACCCTAATAAAAGAAAGTGCCTCTACCACAACACTAATAATCATAAGTTTATGTATGTGTCGTTCGTGCTTCTGCCCGTCCGTCCTGACCCTAATAAAAAAAGTGTGTCTACCACAACACAAATGACCATAATATACTTCACTACCACAACGCTTTCTTGAACACTGATAAACGGATTCGTGCTTCTGCCCGTTCGTCCTGACTTTTCCCCTGAATTTCAAACAATTACCCACCACTGCCATCCATAAGTGGTAGAAAATGATTCGATAAATATCCAGAAAAGAGAGCTGCCCGACCCAACCTTTCTTCCCCAATCAGGGAAACGATTTGCTAAAGATTCAGAAAATACAAACACCCACCACTGCCATCCATAAGTGGTAGAAAATGATTCGCTGAATATCCGGGAGAAAAGAGTTGCCCGACCAAACCCTTGCTCCCCAGTCCGAAATACGATTTCCTAAAGATCCAGAAAAACAATAACCCACCATGCCCATCCATAAGTGGTAGAAATTGATTCGCTAAAGATCCGAAAAAAAGAGCTGACCGACCAGCTCATTTGTCGCTAATCTTAAAAACAATTTGCTAAAGATCCAAAAAAAAATTACGCACCACTGCCATCCATAAGTGGTACAAAACGATTCGCTAAAGATCTGGAACAAAAAAGAGCTGGCCGACCCGACCATTGTTCCCCAATCTGGGAAACTATTTGATTAAGAAAAAATTACCCAACCCTACCCTTCTTCACCCAATCCAGATGACCTGCAGTTATAAAGAAAATCCGGACGGCCTGGCCTTCCCGTGCGCTGCCGATGTCTCCCACCACATAAAGGAACCCACTGCCACCGCTTCCTGCTAGGCCATTCACCGGTGTCAAGGTATCCCGTCGCTATCGGCTCACACGTGCCCATCGACCATATCAAGGGCCTCATGCGCCGCGCTTCCCTAGACTCTGAGCGCTGCTGCCTCCAGCCACCTGCGATTCTCCACCAGACCACCCTGTCGCCACTGATCCATTGTGCCTCCACTGAAATAACTACATATATCAGAGCTGCTTGAGGCCTCAGCCCACACCGCCAAAAAAACCACAAATGACAAACACCGAAGTCCTAATTATTGAAAAATTTACATCATAAACTGCAGTGAGATCCCAGGCGGATCCACGGTCGGAGCGGATACGAGTGGGGGGTGGAGGGTTCAGATATTACCGGTTGGGCGAACTCAATCAGGATGAACGCACTCTTGATATTGGACCCGCGGAGCGCCTTGAGGGCGGTCCGACACTCGGCGATGGAGCGGAAAATGATGAAGGCATTGCTGCGGTACTCGATGCGCATGATGATGCAGTCGAGTGTCTTGTGCGGGGCGAAGGACGCCACGACGTCGTCCTCACCCACGTGCGCAGGCAGGTTGCCGACCCACAGCGCGTTCTTCTCGTGGGCGGCAACTTGCGTGGCGGCGACGGCGGCTGCAGCCCTAACGCCGACCGGCTCCGATTCCTTCGACGGTGAGGCCGATGGCTTGGTGGCCTCCATGGCCACGGAGGGCTCCACAGACGATGGATCCGATGACATCCGTGGCAGAGGAGATCAGGGTAGGGAAAGATCAGCGGGAGCTAGGGTTAGTATGTGGGGATTTAGGCTGTCTGTCACGGGGAATGGAACAGAGTGAGGAAACTATCCCATGCGCCGGATTGTATATACTGCGGGCGGGGCTACGCTGAGTCCGTGGGCAACACCTTTTCTATCCCCGCTTCAACATCATCCACACACCTATTCCCATCACGGGAACACTAAAAAAACAATCCCATCACCAAGAATTGTTAAGTGTGACCTTCTCAAAACAAGCAAGTTTACCCAGCACATAGTTCAAACTTTTCATTATGCCTTAATACCCAAGGGGAAATATCTCATTCATAATCCAAGATTGCAGCGCCTCAATCTATCTAGCAAAATAAACACAAAGAAATAGAAACATACGTACTTAGTCGTTATCTTATTTCTCGGGAGACATGACTTTGGGGCCCGCCCACCGCAACCTCTTGCAACCATATCCTCTCCCCATGACATATTCTTGTCCACATGTTCCCTACGGGGCCGCACTCGTACGTATTACCGTCAGGGGTGGGGTGGTGGCAGAGGGATGAGCGTAGTCGGCTCGAGCCCGATTATCCTTCGCCTGGGAAAAATCCTCACAACAACATGAAGTACATAGACACCTTTTAATTTATTTCATTGAGTCAGTTAGTAATTACTTTCCGACTTAAATACATCTCAAAAAGAAGGAGTGCATACAATATCTCATGGGCATTGTCGGCGTCCAGGGAATGGGGGTAGCCAGACTTGCATGCCTGCGGCCCGTGGTGTGGCTCCATCAGCGGCCCAGTACGGCCCAGTTCAGCAACAACAACTCAAGACCCTCGCGAGGGGCCAAGCCTTGCGAGGAGGACGACACCAAGACCTCCTTGGGGGCGGTCTCACCAGGCAGGCTCCCGAGGAGCGGAGATAACAATGCAAGGTGCACCTCGTTGAAGACCTTGAAGGACAGCGTGCAGGCGTTGTCGTACTCGAAGTGGATGGCGAGGGCCCATTCCCCGCGACATACGCGGGCGACCTCGCCCCATCCTCGGGTCATGAAGATCTTTCCTTGGGGACGACCTCGACATCCGCCCCCGTGGCCAGGCCGCAACACCCGGCGTGCTGCTGCCACAACTCGAGTGGCCCCCTCGGTGGCATTTCCTCGGCGAAGAACCGTGGGAGCTGGATCCATGTGCATAGTGGCATCACCGCCCACACCAAGAACTCATGCGAGGAGCCCTCTGCGTGGGTTCGTGGGCCGGCGGCTCGTGCAACATCAGCCTAGCCGTCGCGGCCGTAGCTCGCGGCGCGGGGCGCTCCCGCATTCTCCGGGGCCTTGCACTTGGGCGTACAGAGGAAGTGGGTAGCCAGGCGGAGGCCGGTCGTACCAAGGCCGTGTCACCTCCAGCCTCACGCCAACATCACGGGGACGGCTGAACCTTTTCTTCGGCGGAAGTGGCCCCTGCTCCTCGCAAGGGGTTTTTCCTTTCTCCGCGGCGGAGAACCTCCTAATCGGCGCCATGAGTATCGCGGAAAGACGGCAAGGCGAGGAGAAAGGAGAGAGAGAGCATGCAGCGAGAAGACAGAGATGAGCGAGGGGGCTCTGCCCCTCCACTCATTTATAGCCATAAGGAGGCCAACCGCCGGCCTCCATGATCGCATGTAATGATGGTTTTCCTCTGCATGCAGCAGAGTCTCGTCAAGTCGAACGGTTGCCGAGGTAGCGTGGGGAAGCGGAGGCGCCCACGTCCCATCAATCGCCATGCGTCAATCGAGGCCGCATGCGGTTGGGGCCTGCGGCGCTCCGCACTTGCCCTTTGGCTTCACCTCGAAGCCAAGTTCGAGCACGCCTTGCGCCTGGGGGCTAATATCGGTGTCCTGGGAACGGGGGTACCCAGACTTGCTTACCTGTGGCCTGTGGCATGGCTCCATCAGCGGCCCGGTACAGCCCAGTTCAGGAACAACAACTCAAGACCCTCGCGAGGGGCCAAGCCTCGCGAGGCGGACGACACCAAGACCTCCTTGGGGGCGGCCTCACCAGGCTGGCTCCCGAGGAGAGGAGATATCAATGCAAGGTGCACCTCGTGAGGTTCAGATGACGTGAGCCATGACGACCAAGGCCAGGCGGGCGCCAGCGAGCGCAGTGTACCAGTTTCCTCTTTGGTGCTAAGCAGGCAAGCACAGGCGCGGAGTCCCGTGGAATCAGGCAAAGGTTTCCATTCCGGTGCAACGAGACCAAGACCGCCAGGACGGCAGGACAGAAGTCATCGCGGAGCCCACTGCAGCGTCACCACCAGAGCCTTTTGCAGGCAAAAACTACTTTTGTCAGGATAGCTTGTACTAGTTGTCTCCCTCCAAATTTGGCCATTGTGGGATCCCTTCCCGCCTACATTTGGGAAGAGGACCAAGGACACTATAAGTATGACTTAGCCACCACCATAGCGAGGCACCTGGGATCGGATCCTTTCCACCCTGACCACCTCACAAGCTCATCGATCTCTAGAACACCTCACCTCCTGAGGCTGTTCACCCACTGTACTAGTTCATCCTCAACCCCTTGAGGCAATCCACCACAAAGCTAGAGTAGGGTATTACACCGCAAGGTCACCCGAACCAGGATAAACTGCCGTGTCTCTTTTCCCCTAGGTTCGTCGAGCTATGGTGTGGAATCGTTGTCCGGCAGGTTTGGAAGAACGAGTTCTTCGCACGCACCCCAGTGTTCGAACCTCTCAAGGGTCTGCAGAGCCCTGAATCCGAAAAACATAATATACTTCACTACCAAAAATTGAATAAAGTAAATGACCCTAATAAAAGAGTGTCTCTACAGAAACACAAATAATCATAATGTTATGTAAGTTTGGTTACAACATTTCTATGCATCATACAAGCACACACATTGTTGTTTATGTTAATGTTTTATTAATCATGTTTCATTAACCCATTTGGATTTGAACCGTATCCCTCCAAACTATACGGCGAAGAGGAATTAAAAATATGTCACATTCACGACTTTATTGGTAGGAATGGCATATTCCAGCTACTCACAGTCGATGTATGCAATAGTTTGACCAATCGAGAATTCAACACCTTCAATCTTTCCAATCATTTGAAACTCTTCGTCTGCCTCCTGCTTTGAAATAGATGAACTAATTCCTCCAACCCATAGATTCCTAATAGCTCTATCATGTAAAACCCAATCAAAGAACAAATGCCTAATGCAGGCATACTATTTCTATAATGAAATAGATGAATAAAATCCTCATACAAGTAGTCCTAGCAACAAAAAACTATGAGATAGCTATGAACGGTCTAACTTAAAGTGAAACAGATCAAAGATAAAATACACTTCATATTTATATCCAATCACAGCCTAAATAACAGCAAGTTTTGTCACTTGTGCACAACTCATTACACAACATTAGCACATGAATGCAGCAATTTCACTCAAGAAATAAACAACTATGACTAACCAAGGATTATTCTGTATTAGTACATCATTCAAACTTAAATCAGAGCATACCATAGTTACTAGATGTTATATGCATCCCTATATGTTGTGAGTGGGGCAGGGATGGCCTTGCCGTGTGGGTGGGCCTTCTGATTATGCCACCTTGAGAAAAATAATCGCAAAAACATGGCCTTCATATACACCTTTTAATTTAATTCAAGGAGTTGGTTAGTAATAACTTTCCCTCTTAAAAACGTCTCAAAAAGAAGGAATGCATACAATATCTCAGTTGCATAATATACTTCACTACAAACATAGAAATAATGTAAATGACCCTAATAAAAGAAAGTGTCTCTACCACAACGCAAATAATCATAAGTTTATGTATCTGCTGTTCGTGCTTCTGCCCGTCCGTCCCGACCCTAATAAAAGAATGTGTCTCTACCACAACACAAATGACCACAATATACTTCACTACCACAACACATTCTTGAACACTGATAAATGGATTCGTGCTTCTGCCTGTTCGTCCTGACTTTGCCCCTGAAGTTGCAAACAATTACCCACCACTGCCATCCATAAGTGGTAGAAAACGATTCGCTAAAGATCTGAGGAAAAGAGCTGCCCGACCTGACCCTTGTTCCCCAATCCGAAAAACAATTCGTTAAATGTCCGGAAAAAACAATCCATAAGTCGTAGAAAATGATTCACTAAAGATCAAGGTTAAAAAAGCTACCCGACCCGACATGGTATAAGGGTCGATGCTAGCATCTAGCCTCACCCTTTTGGCTTCTCTTGGATCAAGTGCATTATGAGTAGGATGTCCAGACAACAAAGATGAGCCAGCTTCAGGTGCTGGAACGATACCACCAGTGATTGGCATTGCACCATAGTCCAATTATCTTGACCTTCCACGTCGAGCACCATGACTACTGCGACCAGCACCAAAATAATCACATGCGGCATGTGGACTCATTCTACATCTCTGGTCTAGGGAACCCAACAAGCGGTGTCAGGTTATCAAGCCCACTGCTGGAGAAAAGAACATGAATCCTTGCATTATTGAAAAGACGCCCATCTAGAAGATTCTTAGCATTAGAAGCTCCTTCAATGGTTGCAAACTCCACAAAAGCATACTGCCTTTCTGGAAAAACTTTGATGTCTGTAACCACACCATGTGGTGCCATAGCCCGCCTTAGTGCCTCCTCGTTAACTTTATGTGTATTGGGTAAACCCACCCGGAGAACATTGGTAGGAATTTTTGACTCTCTCATTCGTACTCCAGCAGAACCCTGACAAACACAACATGATATGATAGTAAGCAACCCACAAATCAAAGAGGATAGTACAACTACAAGAACCAAGAGAAGTAAATAGCAGTACCTTTGCATGTCCAATTCCCATTTCACCGGGTGGTAATGATCCTCTACTATTGAAGTTGCCTGCTTCTGACCGTTCCTATCAAAATCAGTACAAATAAGTAAATAATAAGACATCATCCCTTGTAAAGCTGCAGCCTAGAAGCACTTCACAAACTCAGTCAACAATAATAGATACATACCGCTCTTCCTCTGGACCTCTGGAAATCAACACACAATTCCTTGCCCCCTTAATCTATCCCATTCAAGGCTCTATGGGCAGAAATGGCATCTTCCAGCTTCTCAAAGTCGATGTATGCAGAAGTTTGATCATGGGAGAATGCAACACCTTCAACCTTTCCAAACTTATGAAACTCTCCCTCTACCTCCTGCTTTGAGATAGACAGACTAATTCCTCCAACCCATAGGTTCCTAACAGCTCTAGCTTGTAAAAACCAATCAACAAAGACAAGTAAACATCATGAGGGCATAAATCTTTAGACAACACCAACATAGCAATTTCACCCTAGAACAAGGAACAATCACCAATCTAGGAATATTTCTATACCTACTCATAAAGGATAATGTTCAAAAAAGTGGAAGGCCACAACATAGAGCAATGGGCGCTTAAGCGCGCTTGAGTGTTTTTCGAAACTTGGCCAGAATTTGACTGTTTTGAATAGTATGCACAGGAAAATAGGAAACATGGCACACGGGTGGTTGAAGTAACAACTAAAATGACCTTCAAAACATAGCAAATACACATCAGGTTCACACAGCAAGCAAAATGACAACAAAAATGTAGTTCAGTTCAAATAGACATAGCCAAATGCAGATCATCTTTCCATGATTTGGCTAGAATCTGAAGGAAACAACTCTTGTACAGACGCTAATAATAACATAAATGACATACTGTCGTTATTGCGCAATCAGCTAAGCAGAAGCAGTTCAAAAATAGCCAAATTCTGGCAAAAATTATCAAATACGCTTAATCTACCACTTAGGGCCAAAGCGAAGCATTTTTCCATTGCTCATCGCTAAATAGTCGCTTAGCAACGCTTTTCTTGAACACTGATAAAGAGATTTATGTTTCTGCATGTCTGTCCTGGCCTTCCTTGGCCCTGAAGTTGCAATCAATTACCCACCACTGCCATCCATAAGTGGTAGATAATGATTTGCCAAAGATCCGGGAAAAAAGAGCTGCCCGAATTGACCCTTGTTCCCCAATCCAGAAAATGATTTGCTAACCGAAAAAACAATCCATAAGTGGTTGAAAACAATTCGCTAAAGATCAAGGTTTAAAAAACAGCTGCACGACCTGACCCTTGTTCCCCAATCCGGAAAATGATCTGCTGAAGTTCCGGAAAAACAATTACCCACCACTGCCATCCATAAGTAGTAGTAGAGAACGGTTTGCTAAAGATCCAGAAAAAGAGTTGCTAAAGATCCGGTATTAATGCCCAACCCAACCCTTCTGCCCCCAATCCAGATGGCCCGCGGTTAGAAAGAAAATCCGAACATCCCGACCTCCCCGCGCACCGCTAGCGTCTCCCTGGCGGCTACCTCCGCCGAGGAACCCACTGCCACCGCTTCGTGCTAGGTCATTCATCGATTTTGTTTGAACTTGTTGCATGCTAGGCGGATTAAAAGATGGAAATGTTTTCGTGGACCCGATGGGTGCCCGAATGGGTCGGGTCACCCATCGGGTGTGGGCATGGTTCATCCGTCAAATCCAGGGTTGGGTCATGGGTCGTGGGTTGACCTGATTAGCTATTCGGGCATGGAGTTGGTAGAGGTCGGGCCGTTAAAACCTGACCCAATTGCCAGCCTAACTCAAGGGCCTTGCCCGCCGCGCTCCCGTGGACCCTGAGTGCCGCCATCCCCCAGCCACCTGCATGCCTCTGCTAGGCCACCCCATCACCGCTGATCTCGTGTGCCGCCACTTGAATAATTACATATATCAAAGCTGCTGGAGGCCTCATCCCACACCGCCTAAATAAACTGCAAATCACACGCACCGAAGTCCTAATTACCAAAAAATTGACATCGCGAACTGCAGCCAGATCCTGGGGGGATCCAAGGTGGGAGCGGATCCTAGTGGGGGAGAAGGAGGGGGTGAGAAGTTACCGACCATGTGTACTCAAACCAGATAAACGCGCTCCTGACCTTGGAACCGCGGAGCGCCTCGAGGGCGGCTCGGGACTCGGCGGCAAAGCGGAAAATGACGAACACGTAGCTGCGGGAGCCGGCACGTGTGATGACGCAATCGAGCGCCTCGTGTGGAGCGAAGGCCGCAATGACGTCTTCCTCGCTTGTGTGTGCGGGCAGGTTGTCGACCCACAAGGCGTTCTTCTTGTGGGCGGCCCCTAGCACGACGGTGGCGGTGCCCTAGTGTCGGAAGGCTCTGACTCCTTCGGCTGGGAGGCCAACAGCCTGGCGGCCTCAGAGGCCCCGCGGGCTGCGGGTCCAACGACATCGGCGGCGGCGGGGATCGGGGCAGGGAGAGATCGCCGGGGGCTACGTTTTGGATGTGGGCATTTGGGCTGTCTGAGATGGGGAACGGAATGGGGTGTGCGGAACCGGCCCGCGGGCCAGACCGTATGTACTGCGGGCAGGGCAGGGACGGTTGCATGCCTGCGCCAAGTTCGTGAACAACACCATTTCTATCCCTGCTTCAATATATCATCCAGACACGACACCTATTCCCATCACCGCTCAAAACAAGGAAAACGTTTCAAAACAGTCGGATGATTTATTGACTTTGTAAGCCGCAGCCGGCCCCGTCCAATCTTACGCGATCGTGTGACGCGAGAGCCTGTGTGTCCCCACGCGAAGCTAGCCCATCTATGGTCGAGTTCGCGATTTATGCTTGCGTCCCCGTGACTGCCTTTTTCTAAAGGATCCTTCTTACAGTTACTTCACACGCAATGATTTGCCAGGTAGTTATACATGTGATCGTACAAATACTAGAACATCGTATGACTGATCATGGGTGCTGCTTTCATTTGGTATTAGGAAGTTGATGAAGTCAATGTTGCGCACACCACACCACACCCCCTCACATGCAATCCTTGACGCCGCCACCTTTGAACATGCCACTGCGCCATCACTAGAGCAGCCGGGCCGGCATCGTCGTGGCCGTCGCAACATCATTGAAGTAGTCATGCATGTTGTCTCAACACTGCCATGACCATGAAACACATTGTCGCGGCATCGTCGAGGTAGTTGGGCCTCCGTAGTAGCATCGCCGCGGTCGTCAAAAGACAGCGTCGCATCATAGCATCGCCATGGCCGTTGAGCTATGCCATCGTAGCAGCAACGCAGACGCCGAAGCACCGCACGGGCGTTAGAAGCGTGTCGCCGCGCCATCGCCACGGCCGTCAGAGCACCGCACAGGCGTTAGAAGCGTGTCGTGGTGCCATTGTTGCAGCCGTCGCAGCACACCTGAAAGGATCAACGCGGTCGTTGAAGCATGCCGCGCACTCGTCGAAGCTCATGATGGGTGTTTGTAGCATGTCATTGTGCCAACGCCACAGATAGAAATAATGAAAATGACACTAATAAAAGAAAGTGCCTCTACCATAACACAAATAATCATAGGTTTATCTATCTGCGGTTCGTGCTTCTACACGTCCATCCTGATGCTAATAAAAGAAAGTGCCTCTACCGCAACACAAATGACCATAATATACTTCACTACCACAATGCTTTCTTGAACACTTATAAACGGATTCGTGCTTCTGCCCATTCGTTCTGACTTTGCCCCTGAAGATTCAAACAATTACCCACCACTGCCATCCATAATTGGTAGAAAATGATTCGATAAACATCCAGAAAAGCGAGCTGCCCGACCCGACCCTTCTTCCCCAATCAGGGAAACATTTTTCTAAAGATTCAGAAAAAACAATTACTCACCACCGCCATCCATAAGTGGAAGAAAATGTTTCGCTAAACATCCAGAAAAAAACTGCACCACCCGACCCTCGTTCCCCAATCCGGAAAACGACTCGCTAAAGCGCACTTGAGCATTTATTTAACTTGGCTAGAATTTGACTATTTTGAATAGTATGCACAGGAAAATAGGAAACATGGCACATGGGTAGTTGAAGTAGCATCTAAAATGAACTTCACAACATAGCAAATACACATCAAGTTCACACTTTAAGAAAAATGACAACTAAAATGCAGTTCAGTTCAAATAGACATAGCCAAGTGCAGATCATGTAGCCATGATTTGGCCAGAATTCGAGGGAAACAGCTCCCGTACAAACCCTAATAATAAGATAAATGACATACTACCATAATTGCGCAAACAGCTAAGCAGAAGCAGTTCAAAAACAGCCAAATTCTAGCCAAAATTTTAAAATTCGCTTCATCTACCAATTAGGGCTGAAGCGAAGCATTTTTCCATTGGTCAGCGCTTAAGTGTCGCTTAACAACGATTTCGTGAACACTGATAAAGGGATTCGTGTTTTTGTCGGTCTGTCCTGACCGTACTTGCCCCTGAAGTTGCAAACAATTACCCACAACTGCCATCCATAAGTGGTAGAAAATGATTTGCTAAAGATCCGAAAAAAAGTGTTGCCCAACCTGACGCTTGTGCCTCAATCCGGAAAACGATCTGCCATAGATCCGGAAAACAAAATCTATAAGTGGTAGAAAATGATTCACTAAAGATCAAGGTAAAGAAAAGCTGCCCGACCCGACCCTTGTTCCCCAATCCGTAAATCGATCTGTTGAAGATCCGGAAAAACAATTACCCACCAGTGCCATCCATAAGAGGTATTAGAGAACGATTCGCAAAAGATCTAGATTTTTTTTTGCATGACCCGACCATTGTTCCCCAATTTGGAAAATGATTTGCTGAAAATCCGGAAGAAAATTGCCCTACCCGAACCTTTTTCCCCAATCCAGACGACCTGCGGTTAAAAGGAAAATCCGGACAGCCCGTCCTCCCTGCGCACCACCGACGTCTCCTCAGCGTCCACCTCCGCCCAGGAAGCCACTGCCACCGCGTCGTGCTAGGTCATTCACAGATGTCAACGTTTCCCATCGCGATCAGCTCCCCATGTGCCCATCCACCATCTCAAGGCCGTCATCCCAGCAATCCAACCCCTGGGCGCCCATCCACCATCTCAAGGGTCAACCCGGCAATTCGTCCCATGGGCGGTCGCACCGATGGACACCCGACCAGAATGGGTAGGGTATAGGTCCTTGAGAATATTTGGTTTGATGCCAACGTTTGGCATTCTCAATACTTGGCAAGTCAACAATTGGCAATATCAGAAGTTGCCAAAAATTGGCAACTTCTTGTGAGGTTGGCAAGTAAACATGGTAACCAACCAAGCACTGGCCAATTTTTGGTATTTGCCAAATGTTAGCATGCTATTTTTTGGCATCAAACCAATCATGCTCGTCATCTTCACCGATGGGTTACCCGACTAGTCGTGGGTAGGGTATGGCACAAGTTTATACCCGTAGGTTACTTGATGGGTTGCCCGATTAATATTACTATTTATAAATAAAATATTTATCATGTATTACTTATGGTCTTTTATCTAAATACAATACATATATTAGCACGTCAGGAACATCCAACAACCATTGCTAATATACTACTAAAAAGTCATGGGGTTGAGCAATGCCCAGCTAGTAATAAGCGCATTTATGTGTACAATTTTCCTAGTCCTTTGTAGGCCCAAAAGTAGTCCAACAATTGGCCCATGTCAAATATATTAGCTGCAGCCTACAACCGACAGGGCACCGTTGCCTTGTAATGTTTAGTACCACCTCGGCTAACTACTAAGGAAGGAAGCATCGACATTACTATAAAGCTAGCAGGTAGTCACCGATTTTGTTTTGAACTTGTTGCATGCTAGGCAGAGTAAAAAATGGAAATGTTTTCATGGACCCGCTGGGTGCCCGAATGGGTCGGGTCACCCGTCGGGTGGGCGCATGGGTCGTCCATCAGGACCAAGGGTAGGGTCGTGGGTAGACCTGATTAGTTATTCGGGCATGGGTTTGGTAGAGGTCGGCCCGGAGACCCGACCCGGTTGCTAGCCCCTGATTCAAGGGCCTCGCTTTCCGCGCTCCCCTGTCCCACCAAGGATAGAAGCGCATCATGAAGACGCTTTTGCAAGGTGGACATCATTACATCAACATTACATAATAGATGGGGATACATACAAGGCATACAAATGTCGCAAGAATACATCAATACATCATGCATAAGATCCACATCCGACTACGGATGAAACACAAACAGAAGCTCAAACGACATTCACCCTACTAGCCCAGGCTGCCGACCTGGAACCTATCCCTTGATCGAAGAAGAAGCAGAAGAAGAACTCCAGAACAAGTAACATCGCTCTCGCGTCATGATCATCGCAAAACCTGTACCTGCAACTGTTGTTGTAGTAATCTGTGAGCCACGAGGACTCAGCAATCCCATTACCATGGGTATCAAGACTAGCAAAGCTTAATGGGTAAGGAAGGGGTAAAGTGGTGAGGTTGCAGCAGCGACTAAGCATGTATAGTGGCTAACATACGCAAATAAGAGCGAGAAGAGAAGCAATGGAACGGTCGTGAAACTAGCAATGATCAAGAAGTGATCCTGAACTCCTACTTACGTCAAACATAACCCAAACACCGTGTTCACTTCCCGGACTCCGCCGGAAAGAGACCATCACGGTTACACACGCGGTTGATGCGTTTTAGAAAAGTTTACTTCAAGTTTACTACAACCGGATATTAACAAATACCCATCTGCCACATAACCGCGGGCACGGCTCTCGAAAGTTTATACCCTGCAGGGGTGTCCCAACTTAGCCCATTATAAGCTCTCACGGTCAATGAAGGATAGTCCTTCTCCCGGAAGACCCGACCAGTCTCAGAATCCCGGTTACAAGACATTTCAACAATGGTAAAACAAGACCAACAAAGCCGCCCGATGTGTCGACAATCCCAATAAGAGTCGCACGTACCTCGTTCTCAGGACACACCGGATGAACACTACGTACAACTAAAACCAGGCCTCAAGTTTCCCCGAGGTGGCGCTGCAAGTGGCTCTAGTTTGGACCAACACTTCGAGGAGCACTGGCCCGGGGGGTAAAATAAGATGACCCACGGGAGCGCGACTCCCAAGGGAAAAGGCTAGGTGAGGCAAATGTAAAACCAAGGTTGGGCCTTGCTGGAGGAGTTTTATTCAAAGCGAACTGTCAAGGGGGTCCCATAAATCACCCAACCGCGTAAGGGACGCAAAATCAAGGAACATAACACCGGTATGACGGAAACTAGGGCGGCAAGAGTGGAACAAAACACCAGGCATAAGGCTGAGCCTTCCACCCTTTACCAAGTATATAGATGCATTAATTAAATAAGAGATATTGTGATATCCCAACATAAACATAATTCAACATGGAGCAATCTTCATCTTCACCTGCAACTAGCAACGCTATAAGAGGGGCTGAGCAAAGCGGTAACATAGCCAAACAACGGTTTGCTAGGAAGGGTGACAAAGGTTAGAGGTTCATGGCAATTTGGGAGGCTTGAAGAGCAAGTGATAGGTAGCGCAGCAAAGCGATAGAACGAAGTAGCTAGCATAGCAATGATAGTAATGAGATCCAAGGTGACGGTCATCTTGCAAGCATCAAAACAATATGCTACAGCATCCTAACATGAAAACAAAAGGCATGGACATGATGTGCAGGTAAAGCATTACAAAACATGAACACTGAGCTATCTCCAGAAATCACTAGAATATGCTCAAAAGGACATGGCAAGATTGCAAATAATAACAGCTTCACAGACTTGGCGGAATTCGAGGACATGGCAGAAATAATATCGGGTTGCAAGGTTTAGAGCAAGAAAACAACATGCTACAAGAATATATCATAGAAAAAAAGGCATGGCATGAATCTACTAATTGCATAAAACAAAAGTCCCTTACTGAGCATGAGCCAAAAAGGTACAGAAGATATGATGGCACCCATGTAAACATAGCAAGTTTCATAAACAGATTCAGACTCCGAAGAAAATAGAGCATGGCAGAAATAACGATAAGTAGGCATGTTGGTGAGCTTGAACCACTCACCACAGAGCATTACATGGCATGGCAAGGTAAACAACAGTAAGAAGGAATTATTATGTATAGAGCATAATATGTATAATGAAACATCCTTAGTTAATATCTCCAGATTATGCATAGAACTCTTGGTGGCAGCAGGTTTATATGTATAAAATATAACAGACTCAGACTTGGCAGAAATGACTAAGTCAGAGAAATCAGCAACATCATGGAGGATACTTTTCATGCTTGTGCTAGTCACCACATATATCACAAAAATACAAGACAAGCACCACTGTAAAGACGGCATGATGTAGTTCAAAACACATGTAGAGCTCATGCTCTTAGGATGCACACACAAAATGCAATAAAAAAGACAAATCACCAAGTTCTGTAAACAGACAGCAGTTAACAGCATATAGCAGTCTTGCAACGATGATTAGGGCATCAACATGACCTCAAACAAGCATGGCACAATGGAACAAAATGAAGAGCACATCATGATGAACATTTTGATATACTATGCATGCAAAACGAAGCTATGTGCAAGAATCTACAGCAGGTCAAAGATGCACACATAAATATGGTTTTCTGGGGACTTGGTGCAAATATGGATGGGCGCAGGATAGGTAAAGTGTGCACAGACAGAGAATAAGGGGTTGCTCACCATGGGCTCGGCCCAAAAAGCAGAGGAGGTTGGGCCTTGTTACTGTCCGCGGCTGGGCCTGGGCCAGAGCAGCGCCGTGGCTGGGCTGGCCGTCGTGGGAGGCGGCTGGGGAGACGTGGCGAGGCCACATGGCAGCGGGGCGTTGGCTGCAGGGGCGCTGGGGGCTGAAGTGGCAGCGCCCGGTTGGTCCGGGGCGCGGTGGCGGCGGCGCCAAGTGGCGGAGGTGGGATAGGCCGGCACGGAAAGCGAGGAGAAGGCGGGAGGAGGCTGGCGGCACGCGGATTTCGAGGAGGGAGTTGTCTGCTGCCAAAAATGGAAGGGGAGGCTTCCTCTTATAGCTAGAGGCTAGGGTTTGAGGGGTTTTGGAGGGGTTTTCGGGCATCGGATCTCGATCCGACGGTCCGGGGCGGAGGGTTTTTTAGGTGAGTAGCTAGTGGGCTGTGTAGAGGGGTTGGGCTGAGGAAAAAGGGGGAGAAGTGCGGCCCGACACAGTTTCGGAGACCGAAACGTCCGACGAATAAACCGGCGACAGCGCCGCTACGGATGACGGTTGGGCTATCAAACGGACTCCGAATGCGATAAAATTTGGCAGGTGGCCTACCTACACTATAATAAGACTGCACGCCAGCTTTCACCCCATTCGGAGAACATTTTTATGCCACTCAGAAAATAATAATTCGAAGGTGCCGCGGGCGCGTGCAAGTGTGGTTGGGCTCAGAACGGACAACAGAGAGAACCGGGGGAACCCGAACGGATGCAAGTTTTGAAAAGCGTGCAGATGAAATGTAGATGATGACATGGCAAAGTGCAACACGCAAGCAAATGACATGACAACAATGACGAATACCTGGAAGACACCTGGCGCATCGGATCCGGGGCGTTACAACACTCCTCCACTAACAAGAGATCTCGTCCCGAGATCTTAGGACCGAGACGGAAGGAAAAAGGGATGAGGTGAAATAAGAACAAAACAGTGAGGATGAACAAAGTCAAGAACACTCGAGTAGGAAAGAGGAATGTTGACTGAGACAAGAAGCAAAAGCTTAAGGAATAAGCCTGAATTTGAAACCACTCCTGTTAGGACAAGATAGAAAAGGAATAATAATGAAGGAATTTATGCAGCACTCCGGCTGAACAAGGAAAGAATAGAACATGAACTTGAGAAATGGAACGATACTTGACTTGAGGAACAACACAAAACCTCCGGAAGACTTGAAAGAGTGGAATGAGAAGAACGAGGAAGAAGATGACAACTTCTACCATGAATGCAATAGAGAACATCCTTAGAAGGAAACATTGAACGGAGTTGTTGGGAATTCAACAACAAAAGAATAAGCTTGTTGTGGACTTATGGATAACATCTCAAAATCAAGAGGTGATAACCGACCACAAACGGAAATGATTGGATAGCTGAGAAGAACGAAGAAATGCAAAACTCCACTTCAAAAGAATACGGAGAATTAATTGCACTTCGAAAAGCAAGAAGGAAAGATACTTGAGCTCCTCCTACAAGAATCTTGATGAACACTTGAAGAATGAATTAAATCATGACGAGCCACCGTTGTGACGCCCCCGGTTTGACCGTACACTAATCATGCACGCAAATGTGTATGATCAAGATCAGGGAATCATGGGAAGATATCACAACACAACTCTAAAACATAAATAAGTCATACAAGCATCATAATACAAGCCAGGGGCCTCGAGGGCTCGAATACAAGTGCTCGATCACAGACGAGTCAGCGGAAGCAACAATATCTGAGTACAGACATAAGTTAAACAAGTTTGCCTTAATAAGGCTAGCACAACCTGGGATACAGATCGAACGAGGCGCAGGCCTCCTGCTTGGGATCCTCCTAACTACTCCTGGTCGTCGTCAGCGGGCTGCACGTAGTAGTAGGCACCTCCAGTGTCGTAGGTGTCGTCGTCGACGGTGGTGTCTGGCTCCTGGACTCCAGCATCTGGTTGCGACAACCAGATAGAAAGGAAAGGGGGAAAAGAGGGAGAGAAGCAACCGTGAGTACTCATCCAAAGTACTCGCAAGCAAGGAGCTACACTACATATGCATGGGTATATGTGTAAAGGGGCATATCAGTGGACTGAACTGCAGAATGCCAGAATAAAAAGGGGGATAGCTAGTCCTGTCGAAGACTACGCTTCTGGCCATCTCCATCTTGCAGCATGTAGAAGAGAGTAGACTGAAGTCCTCCAAGTAGCATCGCATAGCATAATCCTACCCGGCGATCCCCTCCTCGTCGCCCTGTTAGAGAGCGATCACCGGGTTGTATCTGGCACTTGGAAGGGTGTATTTTATTCAGTATCCGGTTCTAGTTGTCATAAGGTCAAGGTACAACTCCGGGTCGTCCTTTTACCAAGGGACACGGCTATTCGAATAGATAAACTTCCCTGCAAGGGTGCACCACATAACCCAACACGCTCGATCCCATTTGGCCGGACACACTTTTCTGGGTCATGCCCGGCCGCGGAAGATCAACACGTCGCAGCCCCACCTAAGCACAACAGAGAGGTCAGCACGCCGGTCTAACTCCTATGTGCGCAGGGGTCTGGGCCCATCGCCCATTGCACACCTGCACGTTGCGTGC
The DNA here is from genome assembly GCF_018294505.1 of Triticum aestivum. Lineage (NCBI taxonomy): Eukaryota > Viridiplantae > Streptophyta > Magnoliopsida > Poales > Poaceae > Triticum > Triticum aestivum. The sequence continues at coordinate 408,752,220 of NC_057808.1, forward strand.
GCAGCCGGAAGCAGACCTAGCCTAGTAGGCGTTCCAGTCCAATCCGGCGCGCGCCGCTCCGGCGCTGACGTCAAGAAGAGCTTCGGCTGATACCACGACGTCGGGATACCCATAACTACTCCCGCATAGATGGTTAGTGCGTATAGACCAAATGGCCAGACTCAGATCAAATACCAAGAACTCGTTAAGCGTGTTATGTCGAAGTAACCGCGGACGCCGTCCAGGGCCAGGCCCACCTCTCACCTAGGCGGTCTCAACCTGCCCTGTCGCTCCGCCACAAAGATCCACTTGCGGGTAGTCCTACGAGCCGACCCGACTTTAGTCATCACATGTGTCATGTATATAGTATATAAGTATATACCCGTGATCACCGCCCAAGTGATCATGGCCCGATAATATAGCACAGCAGACAGACAAGAATGTAGGGCCACTGATGGAAAACTAGCATCCTATACTAAGCATGTAGGATTGCAGGTAAAGGTAACAACAATAGAAGCAAGGGCAGGCTATGCATCAGTATAGGATTAACCGAAAGCAGTAACATGCTACACTACTCTAATGCAAGCAGTATAGAGAAGGAATAGGCGATATCTGGTGATCAAGGGGGGGCTTGCCTGGTTGCTCTGGCAAGTAGGAGGGGTCGTCAACTCCGTAGTCGAACTGGGCAGCAGCAGTGTCGGTCTCGTAGTCTACCGGAGAGAAGAGGGGGGAAGAAACAGTAAATACAATGCAAACATAAGCATGACGATGCGTGACATGACAATGAGCGGTGCTAGGTGTGTCCTAACGCGGCAGTAGGTGGTACCGGCGAAGGGGGGGAACATCCGGGAAAGTATTCCCGATGTTTCGCATTTTTGGACAGATGAAACGGAGGGGGAAAGTTGCGTGTTCGATAGGTTAGGGAGGTGTGGTGGACGAACGGGCTACGTATCCGGATTCGTCTCGTCGTTCTGAGCAACTTTCATGTACAAAGTTTTTCCATCCGAGCTACGGTTTATTTTATATTAAATTTTAAAGATTTTAATAATTTCTGGAATTTAATTAATTATTTAATTTAATTTGAAAATGGATTTATGACATCAGCATGATGTCATGCTGACGTCAGCAGTCAACATTGTCCGTTGACCTGGTCAACCTGACAGGTGGGTCCCACCTGTCAGGGACTGTTTAGCTAATTAAAAGTGGTTAATTAGGTTAACTAGTTATTAGGTTAATTAAGTTTAATTAGTTTAACTTAACATGATTAATTAAGTTAATTATTTAGTTAATTAATTAATTAATTATTTTTATTATTTATTATATATATATTTTTTAATCTTTTTTTAAAACGTTCTCTGGGCGGCCCCACTGTCATAGGCCTATCTGGCCAGGGCGGGGGCCCCTGTGGTCAGTGACCCAGGGTGGGGCGGCGGCTGTGGCCGGCCAGCTACGGCTGTGCCGCGCGCACGCGGCCACTGGGCGAAGCCAGGGCACGGCGAGGCCGGAGGCGGGCGGCGCGTGGGCGCCGGCGCCCGACGTGACTAGCAGGGGAGGGGGGAAGGAAGGGGTCGGCGCGTGGCTCGTGGCCGGTGCCGGAGCAGCGGCGTGGCGGGGCGCCGTCGCGGGCACAGGGGGCGGCCGAACAAGGCCGCGGTGCGGGTGGCCACGGCAAGGCATGCGCGAGCGTGCGCGCGGCCGTGGGCGCGCACGAGGGGCGGCGAGCACAGCTACGGGGAGGACGACGTGCGCGGTGACCTGCGGGAAAAGAGGAGGGGAGGTAGCGGTGCTCACGGCGGGGCACGGCCAAGAGCAGAAAGGGGGGGCAACGGCATGGCCGACGCGGGGGTGCGCGTGCGTGCGGTCGGCCTCGATCAGAGGCAGGGAAGGAGGAGGACGGGGCCGTGGCCTCACCGAGATTTGTAGGGACGGGGCAGCGGGGCTCGTGGAGGGGGTCGGGGACGACGGCGACGCAGGAGAAGCAGTCCGGCGAGGTGGCATCGGCGACGGGGACGGGGAGCGACGGTGACGGAGAGGACCGCGGGGGCGGCGTCCGGCGATGGTTCGCATGGGGGTCGAGCGGCTCCGGGCTCGAGCGATCCGATGGGGAAAAAGGCAAGGAGGTGAGATCCGGCGGGGAAGGCCTGGCGACGGCGGGGTCCAGTGGCATCGGAGGCGTCTTGGCGATGGCGGAGCGGTGGTGGCTACGGGCACCAGGGGCGACGGGGTCTGGCAAGCAACGGGGGCGCCGTTGCGTCCCGATCCAGGACGGGGAGGAGGTCGAGGACGGGTGATGGGGCGCGGCCGTCGGGGCGGCGCCCGGGGCAGCGGTCGTGTGCGCTGGGGGGGTTTGATCCCCCTCCAGATCGGATCGGGTGAGGGGGAGTGACAGAGGGAGAGAGGGGATCGTGGGAGAGGAGTAGGGAGAGTGGGGTTCGGTTGGGCTAGGGTTTCCCCAGGGGGGTTATGGAGAGGAGATGGGTGGGCCGGCTGGGTTAAAGGCTGGCCAGCTGGGCCGTTTGGCCCAGTTGGCCAAGGGGGTTCTCTCTCTCTCTTTTTATTTCCTTTTTTTTCTTTATCTATTTTATTCTTTTAATTTCTGTTTTATAAAATATAAATACAACTCCTAAATTAATGTTCTAATTTATTCTACTGCCCCAAAAAGTTTGACACCTAATTAAAATAGTTTGCGTTATTATTATTTTTAAAAGGCATTTAATTAATTGTCATAGCTGCTGTTTTAATTACTTTAGAGCCTTTAAACATTTTATAAAAGTGTGGTTTCTCCACAATAATTACCTATGCATTATTTGGCAACACCCCAACATTTTAGTTTTAATATTTGAAAATCTTTACCGTTTGACTTTATTTTAAGTTTGAATTTCGAATCCTATTGAACTAACACGAGATTAACAACAGTAACCGTGGTGACGTGGCATCATTAAAGTGGGATTACTGTAGCCTAATTATCCGGGCGTCACAACCGTGGTGAACTCCGGTAACAAAAGAATGACGAGATAAAATTGAAGGATGAAAGGGATAAGATTAAATCCTTGCAATGATTCCGATGGAGGTTCACGACGAAATCGGCGAGAAGCTTAGAACTCCAGAAAAGAAAAGATGAAAACACTTTGAACCGAGAATGTAATAAGATGAACAATCTCCGAAAAGAAGAGATAAAACCACTTGAAGAAAGAAGAATAAGGATTACGTTATGCTTATCCTCCACCAATTAAATTGATGAGAAACAATGGATTTGCATACTACTTATTCTCATTGGAAAAGATTAAGGGGGGATATAGCGCAAAACTTGAGAAAGTCTTCATGAACCACCGGTAGGATTTGGAAAGACGAATAAAACATATGATAACAACAGAAAGAATCTTGAACGAGCCACCGTAGGAATTGAAACGAATGACGAAAAGAGAATGAATCACCGGAAAGAATTAGAAAAGCACGATGATACTTGAGGGAATCTAGAGACAAGAGAATGAAGAGATCACAAACTGATTAAAGAGCAAAGCACCGGAAGAATGTGGAGACGAACGAAAAGGCATGAATATAGAATAATCGGAGAACGGATTTGAAAACCTAGAACGACGAAATATTCTGAATTGGAGGCCTCCGGATAATTGAGACGGAAAACAACTCCTGAAATACTCCGGATGGGTGAAATTAATTGCACGACTTGTAACAATTTGATAGGATAACCATCGAGCTGGCACCACGAATTTCCGGGAGAGCGGACAAGATTTTAAGAGAAATTCTTCTTCGGTCTTCAAATGTTGAAAATGACGACGAGAAACAACACCAAAATTGTTGATATACTCCGGAAGAATGAAAAGCGAAGAGGTTGAGCCAATAATGAAAATAATTTGAAATCGATCTTGGAAAAGCGTCTGACTGATGAAATTCATACTTACATCAAACTTCGAAAAGGATTTGAGAATAGCTCCGGGAAATTAGAAGAGTCAGGTAAGATCTTGGGAAAAGACATGTGGGTTAGGCCCACTGAAGAGAAATCACCGTTGAAAAAGGATTGTTGAAGAGATAGATGATGCACCAGAACAATTGAAATATTTGAATGAGGTGACAACCTCGAATTAATTCGGACACAGCCGAATCTCCTGAGATGTCTTGAGCACTCCGGAAGGATAAACTGGCAAGAGGCGAACGAGCAAGGAAAACACTTGATCCAAGGAAAAGAATATGATCGACCCGAAAAAACTTGCATTGAGTCCACCGGAGAAGAAAACAAGATGAATCAATGATGAACTTGACAAGAATTCACCGGTTGAAATAATTGAGGGAAGACTGGAGAGGCTTCGCACGAATGAAATTGATGGTCGAAAGAGACTCAAGCTCCGTGAATAAAAGGGGTGGGAGGGCGGGAAAAACAACGGCAACTTGGAAGGGGAAATCGACGAATAGCTTTGAAGAGAAAACACCAGTTGAAATCATTGAGGAAAGAATGCAAAGGCTTCGCACGAGTATGATGGATACTCGATTACGGACTCCGGTTCCGAGAAGAAAAAGGGTGGGCGGGTGGGAAAAAACAAGAACAACTTCGGACAGGGAAAACGACATCGGTTGAAAAGAGATGAGGATTAATCTAGCAAAAGATGACGAGGATCGAAACCACTCGAAGAGAGGTGCGCCGGATTGAAAAGAGGATGGACAACGAACGAAAACTAACCGCGAGATCCTAAAAATAATTGAAGGGGAAGAGGAATAGTTCAAAACACCTACGTCAAGATTCCTCACCAGAGCGACGAAGGGGCTGAGGAGTAAAAAGAATTCCTACTCTCCGATATAACTAAACTCCGAAAAAAAAATCTTCTAGACTCAACAACGGCCAAACTACACGATCAATCAAGGGGGCTCCTAGGGTTGGTCGAGGCTCTGATACCAACTTGTCACGCCCAAGATGCGACCCTATCCTAAAGGAACTCGAAGGTCCCACCAAGGATAGAAGCGCATCTTGAAGACGCTTTTGCAAGATGGATATCATTACATCAACATTACATAATAGATGGGGATACATACAAGGCATACAAACGCCGCAAGAATACATCAATACATCATGCATAAGATCCACATCCGACTACGGATGAAACACAAACAGAAGCTCAAACGACATTCACCCTGCTAGCCCAGGCTGCCGACCTCGAACCTATCCCCTGATCGAAGAAGAAGCAGAAGAAGAACTCCAAAACAAGTAACATCGCTCTCGCGTCATGATCATCGCAAAACCTGTACCTACAAGTATTGTTGTAGTAATCTGTGAGCCACGAGGACTCAACAATCCCATTACCATGGGTATCAAGACTAGCAAAGCTTAATGGGTAAGGAAGGGGTAAAGTGGTGAGGTTGCAGCAGCGACTAAGCATGTATGGTGGCTAACATACGCAAATAAGAGCGAGAAGAGAAGCAATGGAACGGTCGTGAAATAATACACCGTGTTCACTTCCCGGACTCCGCCGGAAAGAGACCATCATGGTTACACACGCGGTTGATGCGTTTTAGAAAAGTTTACTTCAATTTTACTACAACCGGATATTAACAAATTCCCATCTGCCACCTAACCGCGGGCACGGCTCTCGAAAGTTTATACCCTGCAGGGGTGTCCCAACTTAGCCCATTATAAGCTCTCACGGTCAACAAAGGATATTCCTTCTCCCGGGAAGACCCGATCAGTCTCGGAATCCCGGTTACAAGACATTTCAACAATGGTAAAACAAGACCAGCAAAGCCGCCCGATGTGTCGACAATCCCGATAAGAGTCACACGTACCTCGTTCTCAGGACACACCGGATGAACACTACGTACAACTGAAACCAGCCATCAAGTTTCCCCGAGGTGGCGCTGCAAGTGGCTCTAGTTTGGACCAACACTCCGAGGAGCACTGGCCCGGGGGGGTGAAATAAGATAACCCTCGGGAGCGCGACTCCCAAGGGAAAAAGCCTAGGTGAGGCAAATGTAAAACCAATGTTGGGCCTTGCTGGAGGAGTTTTATTCAAAGCGAATTGTCAAGGGGGTCCCATAAATCACCCAACCGCGTAAGGGACGCAAAATCAAGGAACATAACACCGGTATGACGGAAATTAGGGCGGCAAGAGTGGAACAAAACACCAGGCATAAGGCCGAGCCTTCCACCCTTTACCAAGTATATAGATGCATTAATTAAATAAGAGATATTGTGATATCCCAACATAAACATAATCCAACATGGAGCAATCTTCATCTTCACCTACAACTAGCAACGCTATAAGAGGGGCTGAGCAAAGTGGTAACATAGCCAAACAACGGTTTGCTAGGAAGGGTGACAAATGTTAGAGGTTCATGGAAATTTGGGAGGCTTGAAGAGCAAGTGATAGGTAGCGCAGCAAAGCGATAGAACGAAGTAGCTAGCATAGCAATGATAGTAATGAGATCCAAGGTGACGGTCATCTTGCAAGCATCAAAACAATATGCTACAGCGTCCTAACATGAAAACAGAAGGCATGGACATGATGTGCAGGTAAAGCATTACAAAACATGAACACTGAGCTATCTCCAGAAATCACTAGAACATGCTCAAAAGGACATGGCAAGATTGCAAATAATAATAGATTCACAGACTTAGCAGAATTCCAGGACATGGCAAAAATAATATCAGGCTGCAAGGTTTAGAGCAAGAAAACAACATGCTACAGGAATATATCATAGCAAACAAAGGCATGGCATGAATCTACTAATTGCATAGAACAAAAGTCCCTTACTGATCACGAGCCAAAAAGGCACAGAAGATATGATGGCACCCATGTAAACATAGCAAGTTTTATAAACAGATTCAGACTTGGAAGAAAACAGAACATGGCAGAAATAACGATAAGTAGGCATGTTGGTGAGATTGAACCACTCACCACAGAGCATTACATGGCATGGGAAGGTAACCAACAGTAAGAAGCCATTATTATGAAGCTAAGCATGGCAATAGCAAATTCATAGGGTGCATGGATCACTAGCAAAACCCATGGCAATAACGAACTTCATGTTAACAGGCTGACAGAAACATTATTTAGAAAATTTGGAGCATGATAACAACAAGCTACGGCAGGCTATAAATGCAAACAAGGGCATGGATGGATAGATCATCATATGTATAACGAAACATCCTTAGTGAACATCTCCAGGTTATGCATAGGACTCTTGGTGGCAGCAGGTTTATATGGCAACAAAATATAACAGACTCGGACTTGGCAAAAATGACCGTCACAGAAATCAGCAACATCATGGAGGCTATTTTGCATGCTTGTGGTAGTCACCACATAGATCACAAAAGTACAAGATAAGCACCACTGTAAAGATGGCATGATGTAGTTCAAAACACATGTAGAGCTCATGCTCATAGGATGCACACACAAAATGCAATGAAAAAGATACATCACCAAGTTCTGTAAACAGACAGCAGTTAACAGCATATAGCACTCTTGCAACGATGATTAGGGCATCAACATGACCTCAAACATGCATGGCACAATGGAACAAAATGAAGAGCACATCATGATGAACATTTTGATATATTATTCATGCAAAACGGAGCTATGTGCAACAATCTACAGCAGGTCAAAGATGCACACATAAATATGGTTTTCTGGGGACTTAGTGCAAATATGGATGGGCGCAGGATAGCTAAAGTGTGCACAGACAGAGGATAAGGGGTTGCTCACCATGGGCTCGGCCCAAGAAGCAGAGGAGGTTGGGCCTTGCTACTGTCCGCGGTTGGGCCTGGGCCGGAGCAGCGCCGTGGCTGGGCTGGCCGACGTGGGAGGCGGCTGGGGAGATGAGGCGAGGCCACATGGCAGCGGGGCGTTGGCTGCAGGGGCGCTGGGGGCTGATGTGGCAGCGCCCGGTTGGTCCGGGGCGCGGTGGCGGCGGCGCCAAGTGGCGGAGGTGGGATAGGCCGGCGCGGAAAGCGAGGAGAGAAGGCGGGAGGAGGCTAGCAGCGCGCAGATTTCGAGGAGATAGTTGTCTGCTGCCAAAAATGGAAGGGGAGGCTTCCTCTTATAGCTAGAGGCTAGGGTTTGAGGGGTTTTGGAGGGGTTTGAGGGCATCGGATCTCGATCCGACGGTCCGGGGCGGAGGGGGTTTTAGGTGAGTAGCTAGTGGGTTGGGTAGAGGGGTTGGGCTGAGGAAAAAGGGGGAGAAGTGCGGCCCGGCACGGTTTCGGAGACCAAAACGTCCGACGAATAAACCGGCGACAGCGCTCTACGGATGACGGTTGGGCTATCAAACGGACTCCGAATGCGATGAAATTTGGCAGGCGGCCTACCTACACTATAATAAGACTGCACGCCAACTTTCACCCCATTCCGAGAACATTTTTATGCCACTCAGAAAATAATAATTCGAAGGTGCCGCGGGCGCGTGCAAGTGTGGTTGGGCTCAGAACGGACAACGGAGAGAACCGGGGGAACCCGAACGGATGCAAGTTTTGAAAAGCATGCAGATGAAATGTAGATGATGACATGACAAAGTGCAACACGCAAGCAAATGACATGGAAACAACGACGAATACCTGGAAGACACCTGGCGCATCGGATCCGAGGCGTTACATAGCGCCACCATACCCAAGCCATCTGGGAGCCTCTGCTAGACTACCCCGTCACCGCTGATCCCGTGTGCCGCCGCTCGAATAATTACATATATCAGAGCTGCTGGAGGCCTCAGCCCACACAACCTAAATAAAAGGCAAATCACACACACTGAAGTCCTAATTACTAGAAAATTCACATCGCGAACTTTAGCCAGATCCGGAGAACTCGACCCGGGTGATCCGGAAAATTCATTACGAGTGGGGGAGAAGGAGGGGGTGAGTTGTTATCGGCTGGGAGAACTCGACCCGGATGAACGCGCCCTTGACCTTAGACCCGCGAAGCGCCTCGAGGGCGGCCCGAGAATCAGCGACGGAGCAGAAAAGGACAAGCACGTAGCTGTGGGAGCCGGCGCGCATGATGACACCGTCGAGCGCCTCGTGCGGGTCGAAGGCCGCTATGACGTCATCCTCGCCCGCATGTGCGGGCAGGTTGCCGATCAATAGCGCGTTGGTCTCGTGGGCGGCCCTTGGCGCAGCGGTGGCAGCGGCGCCCCTCGCGCAAGAGGGCTCCGACTCCTTCGGCAGGGAGGCTGACGGCCTGGCAGCATCTGAGGGCCCCGCAGGCGGTGGGTCCAATGACATCGATGGTGGCGAGGATTAGGGCAGTTAGAGATCGCCGGGTGCTAGGGTTAGGATGTGGGGATTTGGGCTATTTGAGATGGGGAACGGAACGGGTTGTGGGAAACCGGCCCGCTGGTCGGACCGTATATACTACGGGCGGGGCAGGGACGGCTGCGCGCTTGCGCCGACTCCATGGGCGGCACCGTTTCTATCCCTGCTCCAATATATGATCTGTACACGCCACCTATTCCCATCACCGCTAAAAAAAGGAAAATGTTTCAAAACAGTCGGATGATTTATTGACTTTGTAAGCCGCATCCGGCGCCGTCCGATCCTACGCGAACGTGTGACGCTAGCGCCTGTGTGTCCCCACGCGAAGCTAGCCTATCTATAGTCGAGTTCGTGGTTTGTGCTTGCATCCCCGTGACTGCCTTTTTCTAGAGGATCCTTCATACACTTACTGACCATGCAATGCTTTGCCATGTACTTATACATGTGATCGTACAAATACTAGAACATCATATGATTGATCATGGGTGCTGGTTTCATTTGGTATTACGAAGTTCATGAAGTCAATGTTGCGCACACCACGCCACACCCGCTCACATGCAATCCTTGACCCTGCCGTCTTTGAACATGCCATTGCACCATCACCAAAGCAGCCGGGCCGCCATGCATCACCGTGGCCGTCGGAACATCATTGAAGTAGTCATGCCCGTTGTCTCAACACTGCCAGGAGCATGAAACACGTTTTCGCGGCATCGTCGAAGCAGCCGGGCCTCTGTCGTAGCATCGTCGCGGTTGTCAAAAGAAAACGTCGCATCATAGCATCGCCATGGCCGTTGAGGCATGCTATCCCAGCATCATCGCGGTCGCTGAAGCACCGCACGGGCGTTTGAAGCGTGTCGCCGCGCCATCGCCACGGCCGTATAGCACCGCACGGGCGTTAGAAGCGTGTCGCCGCGCCATCGCCACGGCCGTATAGCACCGCACGGGCGTTAGAAGTGTGTCGTGGTGCCATCATCGCAACCGTCACAGCGCACCTAAAAGCATCAACGTGGTCGTGGAAGCATGCTGCTGCACTCGTCGAAGCTCATGATGGGTGTTTGTAGCTTGTCATTGTGCTAACGCCACAAACAGAAATATTGAAAATGGCCCTAATAAAAGAAAGTGCCTCTACCACAACACCAATAATCATAAGTTTATGTATCTCTGGTTTGTGCTTCTACCCGTCCGTCCTGACCCTAATAAAACAAAGTGTCTCTACCACAACACAAATGACCATAATATATGTCACTACAACAACGCTTTCTTGAACACTGATAAACGGATTCGTGCTTCTGCTCGTCCGTCCTGACTTTGCCCCTGAAGTTTCAAACAATTACCCACCACTGCCATCCATAAGTGGTAGAAAATGATTCGATAAATATCCAAAAAGGAGACCTGCCAGACCCGACCCTTCTTCCCCAATCAGGGAAACGATTTGCTAAAGATTGAGAAAATACAAACACCCACCACTGCCATCCATAAGTTGTAGAAAATGATTTGCTAAATATCCGGAAAAAAAAGAGCTGCCCGACCAAACCCTTGTTCCCCACTCTGAAATAAAATTTCCTAAAGATCCGGAAAAACAATAACCCACCACTCCCATCCATAAGTGGTAGAAACTGAATCGCAAAATATCCGAAAAAAGAGGTGACCGACCAGCTCATTTGTCGCTAATCTTGAAAACAATTTGCTAAAGATCCGAAAAACAATTACGCACCACTGGCATCCATAAGTGTTAGAAAACGATTCGCTAAAGATCCGGAACAAAAAAGAGCTGCCCGACCCGACCCTTGTTCCCCAATCTGGAAAACTATTTGATTCAGAAAAAATTGTCCAACTCGACCCTTCTTCACCCAATCCAGATGGCCTGCAGTTATAAAGAAAATCGAACGACCTAGCCTTCCCGTGCGCTGCCGACGTTTCCCACCACACAAACCTCCCCGTGGCTGCCGCCTCTGGCGCCCAAGAACCACTGCCACAGCTTCCTGCTAGGCCATTCACCGGTGTCAAGGTTTCCCATCGCTATCGGCTCACAGGTGCCCATCCGCCATATCAAGGGCCTCATGCCCCACGCTTCCTTGGACTCTGAGCGCTGCTGCCTCCAGCCACCTGCGAGCCTCCGCCAGACCACCCTGTCGCCGATGATCCATCGTGTCTCCACTGGAATAACTACATATATCAGAGCTGCTGGAGGCCTCAGCCCACACCGCCTAAATAAACCGCAAATGACAAACACCGAAGTCCTAATTATTGAAAATTTTACATCACAAAGTGCAGCCAGATCCTAGGCGGATCCAAGGTCGGAGCGGATACGAGAGGGGGGAGAGGGGTTGAGATATTACCGGCTAGGCGAACTCAATCAGGATGAAGGTGCCCTTGACCTTGGACCCGCGGAGCACCTCGAGGGCGGTCTGACACTCGGCGATGGAGCGGAAAATGATGAAGGCGTAGCTGCGGTACCCGACACGCATGATGATGCAGTCGAGTGCCTTGTGCGGGGAGAAGGACGCCACGACGTCCTCCTCGCACGCATGCGCGGGCAGGTTGCTGACCCACAGCGCGTTCTTCTCGTGGGCGGCAACTTGCATGGCGGCGACGGAGGCTGCACCCCTAACGCCGGCGGGATCCAATTCCTTCGGCGGTGAGGCTGATGTCCTAGTCGCCTCTACGACCATAGAGGTCTCCGTAGACGGTAGATCCGGTGACATCCGTGGCAGAGGGGATCAGGGTAGGGAGAGATTAGCGAGAGCTGGGGTTAGTATGTGGGGATTTAGGCTGTCAGTCACGGGGAATGGAGCAGAGTGAGGAAACTATCCCGTGCGCCGGACTGTATATACTGCGGGCGTAGCTACGCTAAGTCCGTGGGCGGCACCTTTTCTATACCCGCTTCGACATCATACAAGCGCCCATTCCCATCACCGGAACACTAAAAAAACAATCCCATCACCAAGAATTGTTAAGTGTGACCTTCTCAAAACAAGAAAGTTTACCCAGCACATAGTTCAAACTTTTCATTACGCCTTAATAACCAAGGGCAAATATCTCATTCATAATCCAAGATTGCATCGCCTCAATCTATTTAGCAAAATAAACACAAAGAAATAGAAACATAGATAGTTAGTCGTTATCTTATTTCTGGGGAGACATGGCTTTGGGGCCCGCCCACCGCAACCGCTCGCAACCATATCCTCTCCCCGTGACATATTCTTGTCCAAATGTTCCCTATGGGGCCGCACTCATACGTATTACCTTCAGGGGTGGGGTGGGGGCGGAGGGCCGAGCGTAGTCGGCTCGAACCCGATTATCCTTCGCTTGGGAAAAAATACTCACAACAACATGAACTTCATAGACACCTTTTAGTTTATTTCATGGAGTTAGTTAGTAATTACTTTCCGACTTAATTACATCTCAAAAAGAAGGAATGCATACAATATCTCATTGGCATAATATACTTCACTACCCAAAATAGAATAAAGTAAATGACCCTAAGTAAAGAGAGTGTCTCTAGAGAAACACAAATAATCATAAGATTATGTATGTGTTGTTACAACATTTCTATACATCATACAAGCATGCACATTGTTGTTTATGTTAATGTTTTATTAATCATGTTTCATTAACCCATATGGATTCGAACCATATCCCTCCAAACTATACGGCGAAGAGGAGTATAAAATATGTCCCATTCACGACTTTATAGGTAGAAATGGCATCTTGCAGCTACTCAGAGTCGATGTATGCAAAAGTTTGACCAATGGAGAATTCAACACCTTCAATCTTTACAATCCTTTAAACTCTTCGTCTGCCTCCTACTTTGAAATAGATGAACTAATTCCTCCGACACATAGGTTCCTAATAGCTCTATCGTGTAAAACCCAATCAAAGACCAAATGCGATAAGCAGGCATACCTATTTCTGTAGTGAAATAGATGAATAAAATCCTCATACAAGTAGTCCTAGCAAAAAAAACTATGATATAGCTATGAATGGTCTAACTTAAAGTGAAATAGATCATAGATAAAATACACTTCATATTTATATCGAATCACAGTCTGAATAACTGCAAATTGTGTCACTTGTGCACAACTCATTACACAACATTAGCACATGAATGGAGCAATTTCACTCAAGAAATAAAGAACTATGACTAACCAAGGATTATTCCTTATTAGTACATCATTCCTTATTAGTACATCACTCAGACATAAATCAGAGCATACCATAGGTACTAGATATTTTATGCATCTATATCCCTATATGTTGTGACTGGGGCAGGGATGGCCTTGCCGTGTGGGTGGGCATCTGTTTATGCCGCCTTGAGAAAAATAATCGCAAAAACATGGCCTTCATATACACCTTTTAATTTAATTCAAGGAGTTTGTTAGTAATAACTTTCCCTCGTAAAAACTTCTCAAAAATAAGGAATGCATACATTATCTCATTGGCATAATATACTACACTACAAAACATAGAAATAATGTAAATGGCCGTAATAAAAGTAAGTGTCTCTACCACAACGCAAACAATCATAAGTATGTATCTATGGTTCGTGCTTCTGCCCGTACGTCCCGACCCTAATAAAAGAAAGTGTCTCTACCACAACACAAATGACCACAATATACTTCACTACCACATCACATTCTTGAACCCTAATAAATGGATTCGTGCTTCTGCCCGTTCGTCTTGACTTTGCCCCTGAAGTTGCAAACAATTACCACCAATGCCATCCATAAGTTGTAGAACACGATTCGCTAAAGATCCGAGGAAAAAAAGAGCTACCCAACCTGACCCTTGTTCCCCAATCCGAAAAACAATTTGCTAATTGTCCGGAAAAAAAAATCGATAAGTCGTAGAAAATGATTCACTAAAGATCAAGGTTAAAAAAAGCTACCCGACTCGGCAGAAGACCCTAAGTGCCTACCCATCCATAAGGGTTGATGCCAGCATCTGGCCTCACCCTTTTGGCTTCTCTCGGATCAAGTGCACTATGAGCAGAATGTCCGGACAACAAAGATGAGCCAGCTTCAGGTGCTGGAAGGATACCACTAGTGATTGGCATTGCACCATAGTCCACTTATCTTGACCTTCCACGTCGAGGATCATACCCTTGTGATGTGCCATGACTACTGTGACCAGCACCAAAATAATCGCATGCGGCATGAGGACTGTCGCTGTAAATCTCTGATCTAGGGAACCCAACAAGCGGTGTTAGGTTATCAAGCCCACTGCCGGAGAAAAGAACATGAATCCTCGTATTATTGAAAAGACACCCATCTAGAAGATTCCTAGCATTAGAAGCTCCTTCAATAGTTGCAAATTCCACAAAAGCATACCGCCTTTCTGGAAAAACTCTGATGTCTGTAACCACACCATGTGCTGCCATAGCCCGCCTTAGTGCCTCCTCGTTAACTTTATGTGTATTGGGTAAACCCACCCGGAGAACATTGGTAGGAATTTTTGCCTCTCTCATTCGTACTCCAGCAGAACCTTGACAAACAGAACATGATATGATAGTAAGCAACACACAGATCAAAGAGGACAATACAACTACAAGAACCAAGAGAGGAAAATAGCAGTACCTTTGCATGTCCAACTCCCATTTCACCGGGTGGCAATGATCCTCTACTATTGAAGTTGCCTGCTTCTGACCGTTCCTATCAAAATTATTACAAAAAACTAAATAATAAGACAGCGTCCCTTGAAAAACTGCAGCCTATAAGCACTTCACAAACTCAGTCAACAATAATAGATGCATACTGCTCTTCCTCTGGACCGCTGGGAATCAACACACAATTCCTTGCCCCCTAAATCTGTCCCATTGAAGGCTATATGGGCAGAAATGGCATCTTCCAGCTTCTCAAAGTTGATATATGCAGAAGTTTAATCATGGGAGAATGCAACACGTTCAATCTTTCCAAACTTTTGAAACTCCCCCTCTACCTCCTGTTTTGAGATAGACGGACTAATTCCTCCAACCCATAGGTTCCTAACAACTCTAGTTTGTAAAAACCAATCAACAAACACAAGTAAACATCATGAGGGCATAAATCTTTTGACAACACCAGCTTAGCAATTCACCCTAGAACAAGGAACAATCACCAATTTTTAGGAGTATTTCTATACCTACAAAAAAAGGATAATGTTCAAAAAAGTGGAAGGCCATAGCATAGAGCAATGGGTGCTTAAGCGCGCTTGAGCATTTTTTCAAACTTGGCCAGAATTTGACTGTTTTGAATAGTACGCACAGGAAAATAGGAAACATGGCACACGGGTAGTTGAAGTAGCATCCAAAATGACCTTCCCAACATAGCAAATACACATCAGGTTCACACAGCAAGAAAAATGACAACTAAAATGTAGTTCGGTTCAAATAGACATAGACAAATGCAAATCATCTTTCCATGATTTGGCCAGAATCTGAAGGAAACAACTCCCATATAGACCCTAATAGTAACATAAATGACATACTGCCATTATTGCGCAAGCAGCTAAGCAGAAGCAGTTCAAAAATAGCCAAATTCTGGCCGAAATTATCAAATACGCTTAATCTACCACTTAGGGCCAAAGCGAAAGCATTTTTCCATTGCTCAGCGCTTAATAGTCGCTTAGCAACTTTTTTCTTGAACACTGATAAAGAGATTCGTGTTTCTGCATGTTTGTTCTGACCTTCCGTTCCCCTGAAGTTGCAATCAATTACCCACCACTACCATCCATAAGTGGTAGAAAATGATTTGCTAAAGATCCGGGAAAAAAAGAGCTACCCGAACTGACCCTTGTTGCCCAATCCGGAAAATGATTTGCTAACCAAAAAAAATCCATAAGTGGTAGAAAGTGATTCGTTGAAGATCAAGTTTTAAGAAAAAGCTGCCCGACCTGACCCTTGTTCCCCAATCCAGAAAACGATCTGCTGAAGATCCGGAAAAACAATTACCCACTACTGCCATCCATAAGTGGTAGTTGCCAACGATACGCTAAAGATCCAGAAAAAAAGAGTTGCACGATCGTCCATTGTTCCCCAATCCGGATAATGATTTGCGAAAGATCCGGCAAAAAAATTCCCAACCCAACCCTTCTTCCCCCAATCCAGATGACCCACGGTTAGTAAGAAACTCCGGACAACCCGACCTGCCTGAGCACCGTGGGCTTCTGCATGGCGGCCACCTCCGCCGAGGAACCCACTGCCACCGCTTCGTGCTAGGTCATTCACCGATTTTGTTTGAACTTGTTGCGTGCTAGGCGGATTAAAAAATGGAAATGTTTTCGTGGACCTGATGGGGTGCCCGAATGGGTCGGGTCACCCATCGGGTGTGGGCATGGGTCATCCGTCAAACCCAGGGGTTGGGTCGTGGGTTGACCCGATTAGCTATTCTTGCATGGATTTGGTAGAGGTCGGCTCGCTAAAACCTGACCCGATTGCTAGCCTGATTCAAGGGCCTCGCGCGCTGCGCTCCCGTGGACCCTGACCGCTGCCATCCCCCAGCCACCTGCATGCCTCTGCTCGGCCACCCCGTCACCGCTGATGTCGTGTGCCGCTGCTCGAATAATTACATATATCAAAGCTGCTGGAGGCCTCATCCCACACAACCTAAATAAACTGCAAATCACAAGCACCGAAGTCCTAATTACCGAAAAATTGACATCGCGAACTGTAGCCAGATCCCGGGGGGATCCAAGGTGGGAGTGAATCCTAGTGGGGGAGAAGGAGGGGGTGAGAGGTTACCGACGAGGTGTACTCGACCGAGATGAACGCGCGGAGCACCTCGAGGGCGGCTCCAGACTCGGCGACAAAGCGGAAAACGACGAACACGTAGCTGCAGGAGCCGGCGCGTGTGATGATGCAATCAAGCTCCTCGTGCAGGGCGAAGGCCGCCATGACGTCTTCCTCGCTTGTGTGCGCGGGCAGGTTGTCGACCCACAAGGCGTTCTTCTCGTGGGCGGCCCCTAGCACGGCGGCGGCGGTGCCCCAGTGCCGGAAGGCTCAGACTGCTTCTGCGGGGAGGCCGACGGCCTAGCGGCCTCGGAGGGCCCCGCGGGCGGCGGGTCCAACGATATCAGCGGCGGCGGGGATCATGGCAGGGAGACATCGCTGGGAGCTAGGTTTTGGATTTGGAGATTTGGGCTGTCTGAGATGGGGAATGGAATGGGGTGTGGGGAACCGGCCCGCAGGTCGGACCGTATATACTGGGGGCGGGGCAGGGACGGCTGCACGCGTGCGCCGAGTTCTTGAACATCACCGTTTCTATCCCTGCTTCAATATATCATTCAAACACGACACCTATTCCCATCACCGCTCAAAAAAAGGAAAACGTTTCAAAACAGTCGGATGATTTATTGACTTTGTAAGACGCAGCCGGCCCCGTCCGATCTTACGCGATCGTGTGACGCGAGAGCCTGTGTGTCCCCACGCGAAGGTAGCCCATCTATAGTCGAGTTCGCGAGTTCATGCTTGCGTCCCCGTGACTGCCCTTTTCTAAAGGATCCTTCTTACACTTACTTCTCACACAATGATTTACCAGGTAGTTATACATGTGATCGTCCAAATACTAGAACATCGCATGATTGATCATGGGTGCTGCTTTCATTTGGTATCAGGAAGTTGATGAAATCAATGTTGCGCACACCACACCACAACCCCCTCACATGCAATCCTTGATGCCGCCGCCTTTGAACATGCCATTGCGCCATCACCAGAGCAGCCGGGCCGCCATCGCTGTGGCCGTCGCAACATCATTGAAGTAGTCATGCACGTTGTCTCAACACTGCCATGACCATGAAAACACGTTGTCGCGGCATCGTCGAAGCAGTCGGGACTCCGTAATAGCATCGCCGTGGTTGTCAAAAGACAATGTCGCATCATAGCATCGCCATGGCCGTTGAGCCATGCCATCGCAGCAGCATCGTGGTCGCCGAAGCACTGCACGAGCGTTTGAAGCGTGTCGCCGCGCCAATGCTGCGGCCGTCAGAGCACCGCACGGGCATTAGAAGCGTGTCGTGGTGCCATCATTGCAGCCGTCGTAGCACACCTTAAAGCATCAACGCGGTCGTCGAAGCATGCCGCCGCACTTGTTGAAGCTCATGATGGGTGTTTGTGCATGTCATTGTGCCAACGCCACAAATAGAAATAATGAAAATGACCCTAATAAAAGAAAGTGCCTCTACCACAACACAAATAATCGTAAGTTTATGTATCTGTGGTTCGTGCTTCTGCACGTCCGTCCTGACCGTAATAAAAGAAAGTGTCTCTACCACAACACAAATGACAATAATATACTTCACTACCACAACGCTTTCTTGAACACTGATAAACGGATTCGTGCTTCTGCCCGATCGTTCCGACTTATTGCCCCTGAAGTTTCAAATAATTATCCACCACTGCCATCCATAAGTGGTAGAAAATGATTCGATAAACATCCAAAAAAGAGAGCTGCCTGACCCGACCCTTCTTCCCCAATCTGGAAAACTATTTGATTCAGAAAACAATTGCCCAACCCGACCCTTATTCACCCAATCCAGTTGACACGCAGTTATAAAGAAAATCCGGATGACCTGGCCTTCCCTCGCGCTACCGACGTCTCCCACCACACAAACCTCCTCGCGGCTGCCGCCTCCGGCGCCTAGGAACCAACTGCCACCGTTTCCTGCTAGGCCATTCACTGGTGTCAAGGTTTCCCGTTGCTATCGGCTCACACGTGCCCATCCACATATCAAGGGCCTCGCCCGCCACGCTTCCCTGTACGCTGAGCGCTGCTGCCTCCAGCCACCTGCTAGCCTCCACCAGACCAGCCCATCGCCGCTGATCCATTGTTCCTCCACTCGAATAACTACATATATCAGAGCTACTGGAGGCCTCAGCCCACACCGCCTAAATAAACCACAAATGACAAACACCGAAGTCCTAATTCTTGAAAAATTTACATCACAAATTGTAGCCAGATCCCAGGGGGATCCAAGGTGGGAGCGGATACGAGTGGGGGGGGGGGAGGGGGTTCAGATATTACTGGCCGGGCAAACTCAATCAGGATGATGGTGCCCTTGACCTTGGACCCGCGGAGCCCCTCGAAGGCGGTGAGGGAGTCCTGGACTGAGGGGTCCTCGAGCGTCCGGCCTGTTATTCATTGGGCCGGACTGATGGGCTGTGAAGATACGAAGGCCGAAGTCTACACCCGTGTCCGGATTGGACTTTCCTTGGCGTGGAAGGCAAGCTAGGTGACCAGCTGTGAAGATTCCTTCTTATGTAACCGACCCCATGTAACCCTAGATCTCTCCGGTGTCTATATAAACTGGAGAGCATAGTCGGGATAGGCGACATTCATTACCATACACACATAGGCTAAGCTCCTAGGGTTTAGCCATTACGATCTCGTGGTAGATCAACTCTTGTAACACTCATATTCATCAAGGTCAATCAAGTAGGAAGTAGGGTATTACCTCCATAGAGAGGGCCCGAACCTGGGTAAACATCGTGTCCCCCGTCTCCTGTTACCACCGATCCTAGACACACAGTTCGGGACCCCCTACCCGAGATCCGCCGGTTTTGACACCGACATTGGTGCTTTCATTGAGAGTTCCACTGTGCCGTCGACAAAAAGTTTGATGGCCCCTTCAATCGTCGATGATGACATTGTCCAGGGAAAAACCTTTCTCCCCGGACAAATCTTCGTGTTTGGTGGCTTCGTACTGCGGGCCAACTCGCTTGGCCATTTGGAGCAGATCGACAGCTACGCCCCTGGCCATCAGGTCAGATTCGTAAACTTGAACTACGTTGCGGACATCCGTGGAGACTTGAGCTTCGACGGATTCGAGACCGCGGCAATCGCTCCCCGCCGCCCCGATGGACATGGCTTAAACCTGTCATCAGGCCGCATCCAGGAGATAGCTCCCGCAGCAACTCTGGCCTTAGATCCGGAGCAGATCAAGTCGTCCCAGGATGGGAAGCTCAACCCCATCACGGGGGCTACCGATTCCACGACGTTGGAGCCGCACACAGACTCTACTGCGTATGATATCCGCATCAGCGGAACCCCGGACTCGTCCCCGGCGACAGGTTCCGAACCCTGCGAGTCCGCAGATGCCGAACTCGATCAGTTATCGATCTTCAAGTTCAGCGCCGCAGATGTCTTCCAACACTCGCCCATGGGCGATGTACTAAACTCCCTAAAAAACCTATCTCTGGCAGGCGACTCGCCACCGAACTATGTTCGGTTCAAACTTACGGCTGATGATGGAGAATTTTGCTTCCCACCCGCCACCCACTTCATAGTCACTGTCGAAGACCCAACCAACACGCTTGACCTCGGCCCCGAAGACATCGACGGTATGGACGACGATGAGGGGCAAGGGAAGAACTCACTACCCGCTAGCGCGGGATGGCCACTTCATGGTACGACGGGTGTATGATAGACACACCCAACGACGCTTTCGACAATGACAAGGAGGACCCA
Organism: Triticum aestivum; assembly: GCF_018294505.1. Taxonomy (NCBI): domain Eukaryota; kingdom Viridiplantae; phylum Streptophyta; class Magnoliopsida; order Poales; family Poaceae; genus Triticum; species Triticum aestivum. The sequence goes on from NC_057808.1 coordinate 408,772,884, forward strand.
GTTGAGGATAAATCTCCTGGTATACATTCCAAACACCGGCGCGCCCTGCGCCGCTCTAAGTCACGATGCTCAAGAGAAAATAATACCAGCACCGGAGAAGACAACACTCCGGACGATGAAGACCCTGTTGAGGAAGGATCCGAACAAGAGGAACAGGAAGGCGGGCGAGACAGCCTTGATGAACAGGCAACATATGGAGACTCAGAGGATAGCAATTATCTCCCACTCTCAGAGGAAGAGGAGATCCTCGACAACGAGGATTTTATCGTGCCTTAGGAACCTCTCGAGTAGGAGCGCTTTAAACGCCAGCTCATAGCCACTTCAAGGAGCTTAAGAAAGAAGCAGCTGCAGCTTCAAGCGAGCCAAGATTTGCTCAATGATAGATGGACCGAGGTCTTGGCCGCCGAAGAATACGGCCTTATCGGCCCAGACAAGAGCCACCCCAAGAGCAGGTGGCCCTCTCAATACGATGGCAGGGCGTTGGAGCCCACACCACCATCGAATAAGGTTGTAGGCCGACCACAGTTCGGTCCGGATAAAGCAGGAGCCCAAGCAGAGCACCATACCAACCCATCCGGCCGTCAAAAGAAGAACAAAATTGCTCGGGGGAACACTCGCGACATCCAACAGGACCTGGAGGGTAGAACAGGACACATGAAGTCAATACACAGATCGCGGGGACATACCCCGACTGGTGATGACGGTCACCTATTCGGACACAACAGAGCCGACCACGCCCGGTCCGAACTCCGTAAACGGAGTCCGCCGGAGGTGCTTCACAGTGTGGCTCAACATAGAGGAGCGGCACACCCTCTCTGCTTCACCGACGAGGTAATGGAGCATGAATTTCCAGACGGGTATAAACCCATTAACATCGAATCATACGATGGAACAACAGGTCCCGCGGTATGGATTGAGGATTACCTCCTCCATATCCACATGGCTCGCGGAGACGACCTTCATGCCATTAAATACATACCTCTCAAGCTTAAAGGGCCAGCTCGGTACTAGCTAAACAGTTTGCCAGAAAATTCTATTGGTAGCTGGAAAGACTTGGAACACGCCTTTCGAGACAACTTCCAAGGAACATATGTCCGGCCACTAGATGCCGATGACTTAAGTCATATTGTCCAGCAGCCCGGCGAGTCAGCCAGGGAGCTCTGGACTAGGTTCTTAGTCAAAAAGAACCAAATTGTCGACTGTCCGGACGCAGAAGCCCTCGCAGCCTTCAAACATGGCGTCCGGGATGAATGGCAAGCGCGTCACCTCGGCCAGGAAGGACCCAAATCCATGACAGCCCTTACCGCTCTAATGACTCACTTTTGTGCGGGAGAAGACAACTGGTTGGCTCGTAAAAGCAACAACGCTAGCGACCCGGGCACTTCCGAAATTCAAGAGGCAACGGTAAGCCACGACGAACCAAACACAACAGTCGCAACAATACTGAAAGATTACGCGATACAGCGGTCAACGCCGGATTTCACAATCCGAAACCCGGTCAACGGAAGAAGCCACTCAAGGCAAACCAGGATGGATCATCCACCCTTGACAGAATATTGGACCGACCTTGTCAGATTCACGGTCATCCTGAGAAGCCAACTAAGCATACCAACAGAAACTGTTGGGTCCTCAAGGAGGCAGACAAGCTCAACGCCGATAGCAAGGGGAGGAGGCCACCAGGCGATAAAAACGACGGAGCGGCTCTCCAGCCGAACATCAGGGGCCAGAAGCAGTTTCCATCCGAAGTTCGGCCACTCCCGGAACGAAAATAGCAGTTCGGCTTCCACCACCCACCTACCATACCGGCGAGATTCGCACCACGCGTACATCACTACGCACTCAAGATACCATGGGCATCGGCGGAAGCTCAATATGGACAACCCTGCAAGAATCCCCGTAACATTTTTTATACGTTTTTCTTATTTTTCTATATCATTTCTCAAGAACAGGTGACCAACACGACAGCATCTACAACGGACTCTATCAGAGTTCGGATCCGTACACTCACCTAAGGGGCTACTTCCGTTAAGGTTTCCCCTCCCCGAGGACGGGCGGCGCAGGCGTGCGACACGAGGTCCAAAATAACTTTTTGTGGACCGCACTCTTTATTCCGAGCCTGTACTATGCCCTTTTTCCTCTGTTCCCGACCCCGAGCATATATATATATATAGGGATTGACTATTCGTCACCTTGGGTGAGGAATAGTTATTCTTCACCCCCCTCTATTTTACCACCAATGCACTGTAATTTTACGTTCCGTAAGTTTTGTCTTATTTCTGACGTAAAAAGAGACTGTAAGAAAATATATAATGACCGTAAAAAATATTTTACGTTATGTAAAATTACAAACGTAAAAACATAGTGTAAAATATACATAAACTCCAAATTTTCTTGTCTTATGACCTATATTTTTAGTTTCTTATACCAAATTTTACGTAGTGAATCAAAGGGAATGTAACTATTTGAATTCCAAATGTAATTTAATTATGAACTGATCGTAAGATTACCTCAGGTGAAGAATAACTTATTCTGCACCCTGGGTGATGAATACCATCAATATATATATATACATAAATTCGTCATTGGCGTATTGCTCCGCTCCCAGTAAACCTCGTCTGAACTAATCTTTCATACTCTTTCAACAATGAGTACGGCCTCAACGGCTACGTTACAGATGCACCTCGGCATACCCTGCCAGGGGCTCGGTACGGGAGCGAAAGAGTCGCCAGTAAAAGTCCGAACAGCTCTATAGCGTACTTCGGCGTCGCAAGTTTGGCCTTATATGCATCAGCTCAGAATCATTGTCTTTGGTCAATAGTTGGGTTGCTTGGCTCCTGTGCTTGCTACCCTACGTTCCGCTCTATCGGCTAGGGTAGTAAAGGGAGAACTACTGCGATTGTGCCCTGGTCTAAACCAGACGAGCACCTCAGTAGAGAAAGCCGAAAACTAACTGTCATGATGCGGCGAGAGCTGGTCAACCACTTGACGACTTCTTGGAATCCTTAGCGATTCTCCGTGTCACACGAGGGATCTTTTTCAGATCAAATATGCAAGGCATTATACGCCGTATACATACCATGGGCTATGTCGTAGCCCCACCATAAAACTCCTATGGCTAAGTGAAAGTGTTAACGCCTTATAGTCCGATTGCCTGGTTCGCTGCATTATCACCTCCTTTATGAACCAAGACGTTGGATAAAGAGTGATTAAATGCTTTTCCGAACACCCCCGTACTTCCTACGAGGAGGCTGAAGCTGACGACTGGAAAACTTTCAGATTATATTAAAACGGCCGCACAGGAGGAATTCAAGTTTTGGAGCAAAAATATAAAATAGATCAATTATAAAATTGTATTTTACAATTCTAATACACCTCACTCGAACATTATGTTCTTCGAGCATTGACCCTCTATCAGGCGGGCGGCCTCTAGGACGTCTTCAAAATAATGCTCCGGCTCATTACGGTCCTTGCCCTTGGGCGGACTCTTTGCCGCAACATCGACGGCCTTCATCTTCCCCCAGAACGTCTTGACTCAGGCAAAGGACATCCGTGCACCCTCAATGCATGCCGACCGCTTCGCAGCATCGATACGCCGCACCGCATCAACAAGACGTCGCACCAGGCCAAAATAGCTCTTGGGAACAGGCTCACTCGGCCATAACCGGATTATGACGTTCTTCATGGCGTCGCCGGATATCCTATGAAGCTCGGCCCACTAGGACATCTGTTCATTTAGCAACAGAGGACGCTTTGATGCGCCAAATTGTGACCAGAAAAGCTTCTCCGTTGCATACCCCTCTTGCGCTTGGTAAAATTGCGCCGCATCGGAAGAACTCTTCGGCAAGTCCAAAAATTCAGCCGGAGAACTCCAGACCTGGTTTAGCTGAGCATAGTCCGGATCACCAAACTTAGTCTGAAGCAAAAAGGGCTTACCGGCCGCTATCTCCTTAGCCTGCCGAATTTCTTCACGAGCTTCCCTAGATTCAGACCGAGCTTCACTCACCACTTGTACGGCCTTATCGAGTTCAGCCATTTTGGGTTTATTCTCCTTCTCAAGGAATTCACAGCGGCTAGTAGTATTCTTCAATTGAAGCGCCAGTGCGTATATTTTCTCCTACTTCGGCGCCGAGCTGCCTGTTCGGCTCTTAGATCAGCCGATGCCTTCTTGGCAGCCGCATCACCACACCGAGCCTGCTCCTTGGCCCGGGCTAGCTCCGCCCGAAGAGCTTCAACGGCGGCAGCACCATCTGCAATCATGCACATTTCATATAAAACCCTTTTTCGGCGTCAGGCCTACATTACAAGAACATTGGTGTAAGGAATGCTCGAAATATATACCTTGCGAGTCGTCAAGACGCCTGTTGATCAATACAATGTCATCTTCTGCAATATCCATCCTTCGCTGCAGTTCGGCCACTTTCGTATTTCGGGGAGCCACACGAGGGGAGGCAGCCTGTATTCCAAGTTAAATCAAGGTTAGTAACTGAGCATATCTTTTTTATCCTCCGATCGCTTCCTTCGGAAGGCAATACGAGTCTCAGGGGCTACTGCATATACAACAGGTGCATTGTGTCAATATCATTCAATTGGCAAAACTACATCACAAACCTCAAAACCTCTTAGAAGGCTCGAGAAGGCCTCATTCAATCCGCTTTTCGTGGATAGAACCTTTTCGACCACTGTAACCATCAAGGCACGGTGCTTCTCTGAAATGGACGCTCGCCGCACCGTGTCTGTCAACATTTCCAGCGCTCTGGGGTCTTCGGAAACCGCGCCGGAGTACGGCATTCCTTTGAAGGAATCTGCTTATTCTCCCCCAGAATCGTCTCCGGCTGTAAACCGGACGGTTCGGGGCCGTCATTCTTGATTCCCGAACCCTGGGTGACAGAGGCACCACCTTCGGGTAACTCCTTCGTTTCCTGCACTGCTTGATGATGGGGAGGATCCCTTCGGGACGATACCTCGGTATCATCCCCCCTGTTGGGCGAAGAAGCCGGAGATGGCGTGTCACTCTCCATCATCTCCGGAAGAAGGTCTCCCGAGGAGGAGCGATTGAGAAACACCAGGCGTTAACCTGCGTGGATGTGCATATGTCGGATGATTACTTCACTAATAGGAAAAGAATGAGGTATGTTTAAAGTGCCCCAGCCTCACTTACGGTTTGGCCAGAGGTTCGTCCTCGCCAGAAAGGCTTACGGCAGCATCGCTCGCCCGGCCCAAACTGCCCGACGATGGCATTTTTCCTCTCTTGGAAGGCTTCCCCTCCTGATCTTCGGAAGCAGCCCTCTTTTTGCCATGGAGAGCTTCCTCCGCACCTTTGCCCTTGGGTAAAAGAGTTTCGGTTTCCCCGAACACAACGTCTAATTCGTCCTCAGGGCGGGTATCACCTTCGGGCTCCCCGCTCTCGCCCCCTCTGTAGACACCTGGTACGGTGTGGGAATCAGCATTCTCGTCAGCAGGGCGGTCGCAGAGTCTTCGGGAAGGGGCGCCGGACACCAGATTAACACACCGCCTTCTTTATCCAGTCCTGTATAGGGATGGATTGTTCAGTATCTTGTCAAGAGATGCTTGAATGGAAGGTGTTCGGAGTTTGAATACTTACCGCAGTGTCCGGATGATTGCAGTCGAGGCCGACGTCTTCGATGGTGTCCGGCCATTGTTCTCGTTCCCTGAAATATAATTTCCACATTCCTTCGTGTGTGGTGCCGAAGAAGTGCTGAAGAGGCCGCTGCCCTTCTGGATTAAACCCCCACATACGGAGAGGCTGCCGCTGACATGGCAGGGTCCGGCGGACTAGCATTACTTGAAAGACATTCACAAGACTGATGCCCTTCTCGGTAAGGCTTCGGATGCGACCTTGCAGAGTCTGCACTTCATTCACGGATCCCCAGTCCAGTCCCTTATTGATCCATGAAGCAAGCTGAATTGGAGGGCCGGGTCGGAACGCAGGCGTAGCCGCCCACTTGGAGCCCCGCGGCTCGTTGATATAAAACCACCCTACTACCATAGGTCGAAAGACTTGGTGAAAGATCCTTCAAACCAAACCGCACTGGCAAGCTTGCCTATTGTGACGCTGCCACACTCTGCCTGCTCCTCCTCTATCACCTGCGGCCTCACGTCAAAGGTCTTGAGCCACAAACCAAAGTGCGGAGGAGTCCGGAGGAAGGACTCACACGTGACGATAAATGTCGAGATGAGGAGAATAGAGTCCGGGGCCAGATCGTGAAATTCTAGCCCATAGTAGAACATGAGCCCCCGGACGAAGGGGTTCAGCGCAAACCCTAACCCACGGAGGAAGTGGGACACAAACACTACCCTCTCGCCGGATTTGGGGGTAGGAATGACCTGCCCCTGTGCAGGAAGCCGATGAAGGATTTCCGGGGTCAGATACCTCGTTGCGCCGAGCTTCGCAATATCCTCCTCTATGACAGAAGAAGCCACCCACCGGCCTTGACGGCTGATCCGGACATGATTAGGGCTGGTGGCGATGGGAACCCGAGGGTTGGAACTTGGGGTGGCTAGGGTTGAGGAAGAAGCAAGCACAAAGGAAGAAGATGAGTCTTGGACCACTAGTAGAAAACTGGGCTTTGGTCACAGGGCAATATTCACATTAGTCCCGGTTCAGTCACGAACCGGGACTAATGTGAGCATTGGACCCGGTTCGTGCGGCCAGGGGCCTGCCAGGCCTCGTGGGGGCATTGGTCCCGGTTCGTCCGGCCCCGTTGGTCCCGGTTGGTGGGACAAACCGGGATCAATGGGCCTCGCTCCTGGCCCACCACCATTGGTCCCGGTTGGTGGCTTGAACCGGGACCAGAGGCTCACCCTTTAGTCCCGATTCATACCACAAACCGGAACTAAAGGGTTGGTCCTAGTAGCGGTCAGAGTTTAGTCCCACCTCGCCAACCGAAGGGCGCTCACACCTGTTTATAAGCCCGTCCCTCTCTGCCTTGTTGAGCTCCTCACAAAGTGAAAATAGATGCCCTTATACAGGGAATTTGACCTAAATTCACAGTAAATTTCTTTGAATTTCATAGAAATTTATTATGAATTTAGGTTGAATTTTCTCTATAGGCGCATCTATGTTCATTTTTTTATAGTAAATAAAATAAATAAACCTTAATAAAATAAATAAAAATAAATAAAACTTAATAAAATAAAATAAAATAAACTATAGTAACTAAAATAAATAAACCTTAATAAATTAAATAAAAATAGCAGCAGTAAAATAAATAAAAATAGCAGCAGTAAAATAAATAAAAATAAATAAAATAAAGTAAAATACATAAGTAATTAGAAACAAAATGGAATAAAATAAATAAGTTTTTTGTTGTAAGTAGAAACAAAACAAAATAAATAAAGCAAAAGAGAAAACAAAAAACAGAGAAAAAAATTATGCCACCTACTGGGCCACCACGGCCTGAATACGACTTGAAACCCATCCATGGGCCAGGATTCAGGCCCGCAGAAGGCCCAGTAGGCCCCACAGGCAAAGAGAACGGTTAGGCCCGAAATCCTGCAGTTGAGAGGAGCTCGAGAGGGTGGGCGCAGCAGCGCTTATAAACCACTCTGGAGCTCTCTCAACTAGCGAGGTGGGACTAAACTTTTGACGCGGGGCAGCACAAGGCCATTGGTCCCGGTTGGTGCCACCAACCGGGACTAAAGGGGGGCATTGGTCCCGGTTTGTGGCACAAACCGGGACCAAAGGCCTTTAGTCCCGGTTGGTGCCACGAACCGGGACCAATGAGTTGCCTATATATACCCCATCGCCACAGCAGAGCACTCCACAGTGCTCTGTTTTTTCTGGCCGGCGAGGGGAGGGCATTTGGGTGCTCTAGCTCACCTCCTATGCACATGAGGTGTTCGATGAAATGTCTGAGCCACACTAGTTAATCTTTGTCCTCTCGAAACTCGACCTCCAAGCTCCATTTTCCCCGAGATTTGTCTAGGTTTAGCGGTCCGTCACGTCCCGTCCCCGTCTTCACCGCCGTCGATCGCCCGCGCCGATCTCGTCGCCAGCACCACCGTGGTGAGCCTCTTGTTCTTATCTTCTTTCTGAAAGAAAAAAAAATTCTTACTTTAGATAGATACTTGTCTAATTTTGTTACTTTTATTATTCCTTCTTATTACATAGTGCGATGGTTTTGGTATCCGCCCCCGTCGGCCCTCGTCCTGTCTATGATTCGGATGTGTTATATATTATCTTTTTATAGCTATTTGGTTCATTTATTGTTTATGACAAATATGTCGACCAACGTGACATAGATTTTATTTATCTAGGAGGTGGTTGAACCGGAAATTCTAACCGACCCTATTGTCGAGAGGTTAAATTTAGTTGAAGAAGAAAACAATTACTTGAAGGAAAAAATAAAAAAAATTGAGGAGGAGAAGATGATATTGGAGTTGCATGTTTCGGATGTCGTCGATGATCACAAGATCAAGATGGATGCAATGCGCTTGAAGATTAGAAAGATTAGAAAATATGCCATTCATACCGAGGCTTGGTATCATTATGCCGTTGGATCAATTGTTACCTTGGTTGCGATTATGATCGCATTTGTTTTCGCATTGAAATGTTTTACATAGTTTCAATGTATGGTTTAATTAATTAGATGCGCTGGAGAGCTGTATATATGTTGTTAGATGAGAACTATGTATGTACTTTGGTTTTAATGTGATGATGAACGTCTATTAATTTGGTCACTTAATTATCTATTCATGATGTTCTGTAATGGTTTTTGACACACTTAATTATATATAATCCACGCAGATGAACCGGCAATGGATGTACGGTGACAGACACACCTCCGAGTACATTAAGGGCGTGCATGATTTTCTCGAAGTGGCTGAGGCAAACAAGCAGAATGGTTTTATGTGTTGTCCATGCCTTATATGTGGGAATACGAAGTCTTACTCTGACCAGAAAATCCTTCACACCCACCTGCTTTACAAGGGTTTCATGCCACACTATAATGTTTGGACGAGGCACAGAGAAATAGGGGTTATGATGGAAGACGGCGAAGAAGAAGAGGACGATGACAACTATGTGCCCCCTGAATACGGTGATGCTGCAACGGGGGAAGCTGCCGAAGATCAAGAGGAACCAGACGATGTGCCCAATGATGCTGCAAGGGGGGAAGCTGCTGAAGATCAAGAGGAACTAGTGCCCAATGATGATGATCTCCGCCGGGTCATTGTCGATGCAAGGACGCAATGCGAAAGTCAAAAGGAGAAGCTGAAGTTCGATCGCATGTTAGAGGATCACAAAAAAGGGTTGTACCCCGATTGCGAAGATGGCAACACAAAGCTCGGTACCATACTGGAATTGCTGCAGTGGAAGGCAGAGAATGCTGTGCCTGACAAAGGATTTGAGAAGCTATTGAAAATATTAAAGAAGAAGCTTCCAAAGGATAACGAATTGCCCGACAGTACATACGCAGCAAAGAAGGTCGTATGCCCTCTAGGATTGGAGGTGCAGAAGATACATGCATGCCCTAATGACTGCATCCTCTACCGCGGTGCGTACAAGGATCTGAACGCATGCCCGGTATGCGGTGCATTGCGGTATAAGATCAGACGAGATGACCCTGGTGATGTTGACGGCGAGCCCCCCAGGAAGAGGGTTCCTGCGAAGGTGATGTGGTATGCTCCTATAATACCACGGTTGAAACGTCTGTTCAGAAACAAAGAGCATGCCAAGTTGATGCGATGGCACAGTGAGAACCGTAAGAAAGACGGGAAGTTGAGAGCACCCACTGACGGGTTGCAGTGGAGAAAAATCGAGAGAAAGTACTGGGCTGAGTTTGCAGCTGACCCAAGGAAAGTATGGTTTGGTTTAAGCACGGATGGCATTAATCCTTTCGGGGACCAGAGCAGCAATCACAGCACCTGGCCCGTGACTCTATGTATGTATAACCTTCCTCCTTGGATGTGCATGAAGCGGAAGTTCATTATGATGCCAGTTCTCATCCAAGGCCCTAAGCAACCCGGCAACGACATTGATGTGTACCTAAGGCCATTAGTTGAAGAACTTTTACAGCTGTGGAATGGAAACGGTGTACGTACGTGGGATGAGCACAAATAGGAGGAATTTAACCTGCACGCGTTGCTGTTTGTAACCATCAACGATTGGCCCACTCTCAGTAACCTTTCAGGACAGACAAACAAGGGATACCACGCATGCACGCACTGTTTAGATGACACTGAAAGTATATACCTGGACAAATGCAGGAAGAATGTGTACCTGGGCCATCGTCGATTTCTTCCGACCAACCATCAATGTCGAAAGAAAGGCAAGCATTTCAAAGGCGAGGCAGATCACTGGAAGAAGCCCGCCATGCGTACCGGTGATCACGTACTTCCTATGGTCAATGATTTACACGTAATCTTTGGAAAGGGTCCCGGCGGACTAGCTGTTCCGAATGATGCTGAGGGACACGCACCCATGTGGAAGAAGAAATCTATATTTTGGGACCTACCCTACTGGAAAGAGCTAGAGGTCCGCTCTTCAATCGACGTGATGCACGTGACGAAGAACCTTTGCGTGAACTTGCTAGGCTTCTTGGGCCTGTATGGGAAGACAAAAGATACACCTGAGGCACGGGAGGACCTGCAACGTTTGCATGAAAAAGACGGCATGCCTCCAAAGCAGTATGAAGGTCCTGCCAGCTACGCTCTTACGAAAGAAGAGAAAGAAATCTTCTTTGAATGCCTGCTCAGTATGAAGGTCCCGACTGGCTTCTCGTCGAATATAAAGGGAATAATAAATATGCCAGAGAAAAAGTTCCAGAACCTAAAGTCTCATGACTGCCACGTGATTATGACGCAACTGCTTCCGGTTGCATTGAGGGGGCTTCTAACGGAAAACGTCCGATTAGCCATTGTGAAGCTATGTGCATTCCTCAATGCAATCTCTCAGAAGGTGATCGATCCAGAAATCATACCAAGGCTAAGGAGTGATGTGGCCCAATGTCTTGTCAGTTTCGAGCTGGTGTTCCCACCATCCTTCTTCAATATCATGACGCACGTCCTAGTTCATCTAGTCGACGAGATTGTCATTTTGGGGCCCGTATTTCTACACAATATGTTCCCCTTTGAGAGGTTCATGGGAGTCCTAAAGAAATATGTCCGTAACCGCGCTAGGCCAGAAGGAAACATCTCCATGGGCCATCAAACAGAGGATGTCATTGGGTTTTGTGTTGACTTCATTCCTGGCCTTAAGAAGATAGGTCTCCCTAAATCGCGGTATGAGGGGAGACTGATTGGAAAAGGCACGCTTGGAGGGGACTCAATAATATGCAGGGAGTGATATTCTTGGTCTCAAGAACACTACACAGTTCTATAGAACTCTACCTTGGTGACCCCGTATGTCGATGAACACAAGAACAGTCTGCGCTCCAAACACCCGGAGCAGTGTTACAACTGGATTACATGTGAACACATCAGGACTTTCAGCAGTTGGTTGGAAACACGTCTCAGAGGTGACACCACTGTTTGTGATGAGTTGTACTCGTTGTCCAGGGGACCATCTTCGACTGTATTGACTTACAAAGGATACGAGATAAATGGGAATACATTTTACACGATCGCCCAAGATCAAAAGAGCACCAACCAAAACAGCGGTGTCTCTTTGATGCAGCAACCGAGAGGGGAAAGGACACATATTATGGTTACATAATGGACATATGGGAACTTGACTACGGACATGATTTTAAGGTCCCTTTGTTTAAGTGCAAATGGGTCAATCTGTCAGGAGGCGGGGTACAGGTAGACCCACAGTACGGAATGACAATAGTGGATCTGAACAATCTTGGGTACACTGACGAACCGTTCGTCCTAGCCAATGATGTGGCACAGGTTATGTATGTGAAGGACATGTCTACTAGACCGAGAAAAAGAAAAGATAAGGAAGCGAATACATCATACGATGAGCCAAAGCGCCGCATAGTTCTTTCAGGAAAAAGGGACATTGTGGGAGTGGAGGGCAAGACAGACATGTCTGAAGATTATGAAAAGTTTCATGAAATTCCTCCCTTCAAATTCAAGCCTGACCCAAGCATCCTGATAAACGATGAAGATTATCCATGGTTACGGCGCAATAAGCAAATGACACAAGCGAAGAAAAAGTGAAGACTTTCTCCCGCAACTATTATGATGATACCATGCCAACTTTGTAACAGACGAGTATGATACCATTGTCCGTTTTGTACACGAAGTGCATCTAGTTTTTGCTGTAACCCTCTCAACTTTCTTGCACATGCTATGTGGATGAAATGGTGATACCATGCCAACTTTCAACCTTTTCAGAGTTCATTTGAAATGCTTTTCAATTTTAGGGTCTTATAGCTCAAAATAATTAGTAAATGCATGAAAAATAACAAATGAAGTCAGAAAGGGTTGAAAATTGACGATGTGGCCTTGAACGGTGTATTTTGAACACACAAAAAGTCAGGAGTTCAAATAAGTTTTAAAAAATGAAATCCCTTTGTAACAGACGAGTTTCCGTATGAAATCCTGATACTTCGAAAGAGATTGTCCGTTTTGTACACGAAGTGCATCCAGTTTTTGCAGTAACCCTCGCAACTTTCTTGCACATGCTATGTGGATGAAATGATGATACCATGCCAACTTTCAACCTTTTCAGAGTTCATTTAAAATGCTTTTCAATTTTATGGTCTTATAGCTCAAAATAATCAGTAAATGCATGAAATAATTTTCATAAAGAACTTTTTTTGTTAGAAACTTTAATAGCAAAAAGAATTATCATAAAGTAAAATAAATAAGTAATTAGAAAAAAATAAAATAAAATAAATAAGTTTTTTGTTGTAAGTAGAAACAAAGCAAAATAAATAAAGCAAAAAAGAAAACAAAAAAACAGGCCAAAAATTAAAAATTATGCCACCTACTGGGCCACCACGGCCTGAATATGACTAGAAAACCATCCATGGGCCAGGATTCAGGCCCGCAGAAGGCCCAATAGGCCCACAGGCATGTACAGAGAGGTTAGGCCCGTAAGCCTGCTTTAGAGAGGAGCTCGACAGCTCAGGCGCACCGCACCTTATAAACAGGTGCGGCTCTCTCTCAGCTAGCGAGGTGGGACTAAACTCCCACCACCACGCCGCTGTGCAAGGCCATTGGTCCCGGTTGGTGGCACGAACCGGGACCAATTCCACCCTTTGGTCCCGGTTCGTGGCACCAACCGGGACCAATGCCCCCCTTTAGTCCCGGTTGGTGCCACCAACCGGGACCAAAGGCCGCCGCTTCCCGCGCTTTGGGCTGCTGAAAAGAGGCCTTTGGTCCCGGTTGGTGGCACCAACTGGGACTAATGCCCACCTTTAGTCCCGGTTGGTGCCACGAACCAGGACTAAAGGCTTTGCTATATAAGTTCACACTTAGGAAATTTTCACTCTCACCTTGCAGTTGCCGCCCCGACGACGCCGACGCCGCCCGCCGCCCCCGCCGTTGCCGTCGCCGTCGCCCGCGCCCATCATCGCCATCGCCCGCCGTTGGCCGCGCCCTCGCCGTCCGCCGCGCCCCTGCCCCGACGCGCGCCGCCCCGGCCCATCCCCGTCGTCGCCGTCGCCCTGCCCCGCCCTTCGCCGCCGTCGCCCCCTACCCCGAGCGCGCGCCCACTGCACCGTCGCCATCCTCGCCGCCGACCCCGCGGTCCTCCTCACCTTGGTCCGGCCGACGCCCTCCCTAGCATTTTTTCATATATATGCTTGTTTTTTTCATATATATGCTTGTTTTTATATATATATGATGATATATATGCTTGTTATCATAATTGTTTTTGTTCATATATATATGTAATGATTTTTTATAGAATATGATGTTTTTCTCATAGATGATCACATATATGATGTATGCATGGATGTGGATGAAATATGATGTTTTTTTGTTCATAGAACATGATGAAATATGAACAATGCATTAGGCAAAACATTTACTTTTTTCGAAATTTTCTATTTGAACATTTTTTTACGAATGAGAGGAAAAAGGAAAATAAGAAGAGGAAGAAAGGAGAAGAAGAGGAGAGGAAGAAGAGGAGAAATAAACAAGAAGAGGAAAAAAGAAGAAAAAGAAGAGGAGATGAAGAAAGGAATAGAAGAGAAGAAGAAGAAATAGAAAAAAAAACTATTTTTTCTTCTTCTCTCCTCTATTCCTTTCTTCTTCTCCTCTTTTTTTTCTTCTTTTTTTCTTCGATCTTCTCCTCTATTCCTTTTCTTCTTCTCCTCTTTTTATTTCTTCTTCGTTTTCTTATGTTTTATCGGGTCTGTCGTCGTCGATATACCCCTCTCCCGATAACTTCAACACGAGGGGGGTCGATATACCCCCTCACCGATAATATTATTTTCCCATGTACATATGTCGTCGTTGTCGATATAACCCCCTCCCGATAACTTCAACACGTGGGGGGGGGGGGTTCGATATACCCCCTCCCCGATAACATTATTTTCCCATGTATGTATGTCGTCGTTGTCGATATATATAACTCCCTCCCAGATAACTTCGACATGATGGACGGTCGATATTTATACCCCCTCTCGACGGTGATAACTTATACCATGGGAGCACCCCCCGGCCCTCTCGCTCGACCAAAACTCTCGAGGACACCCAAACCCTAGAAAAAAATGATGTCGGTCTCCTACCCCCTCCCGCCGCGCCCCTACCCTTGAAGCGTTGCCGAGGCCACCCCAAACCCGGAATAAGCTAGGTCTACGTTTGCACTAATATATCCACCTGCTGTCATGTTTGTGTAATAATTACCATGTTGTAATATTTGCAGAAACAATGGAGCACGAACGAGACGAGCAAGCAGAAGAGGTGTTGGGGAACATAATCTTAGCCGGAGGTGATATCTTGTCGTATCTTAACGACAATGATGGTCTGGAAGAACAGGGTGAAGAAGCTGGCTACGGTGATCGAAGAGTGGAGGAGGAAAGACATGATTATGATGGCTCCGGTGACCCAATGCTGGTGCAAGAAGGAGCCCGTGGTGACGGCTCCGGTGACCGAACAGAGTCTGGCCAGGTAAATATATTAGTTAAGCCTGTGCTGACTAGCTAATTGATGCATTCATTGTTTTGGTATGTACACATATTAATTAACACTCATCTTTCTTCTTTTTTCTAGCCCTCCGGATCGAGCACAACTTCGGTAAAGAGACGAGGCCCGAAGAGAAAGTTGCGCTCGGATGAAAGGTTTGAGATCACAGCAATCGCGCGCGACGGCCAACCGATTGAACCCATTCGGACAAAGGATGCATTTGCTGCTTAGTGCGGGGTTCTAGTTAGGGACAAGATCCCGATCAGCATCCAGCAATGGTATAAGCCTAAGAAGGAAGACCCTAAGGTGTCTTATGTCAATGATATGCAGAAGGATGATCAGCTGAAGGCAAATTTCACCCTACCGCCAGAGGAGGATCCGGAGAAGCCAGTTAAAGAGCAATTAATCAAGTCTCATGCTCTTAAGAAGATGGCAGACCTATTCAGGAGGTGGAAGAATGAGCTGAAAACGTTTGTCGACAAAGAAGAGACACCAGAATTCATCGGCCGGTATGAGAAGATCCGAGATCACTGGCCCGCATTTGTGGCCCACAAGACATCGGAAAAGAGTAAGAAGATGTCAGCGACAAACAAGAAGAATGCTGCGAAGAAGAAGCTTCACCATCGCACGGGGTCAGGTGGCTACCTCATAGCCCGGCCTAATTGGGCCAAGGCTGAGAATGATCTGCTTGAAAAAGGGATCGAACCACAGACAATGAACTGGACAGACCGTTGCCGGACTTGGTTCTTCGGGGCTGGCGGAACCTTGGACCCTGTATCGCGGAGGTGCGTTTGGATGAACGAGCTTTTGAGAATACCAGTCAAGAAGATTCAGCAATATATCGATGCAACGCAGGAAGGGACGTTCGTTCCAGACAGAGAGAACGACGAGCTCACAATGGCCCTCGGGAATCCTGAGCACCCTGGACGGACACGAGGCACGCCAGGCTCCGTTCCGTGGAAGGCTGGTTTTCCGGACGTAGGTGTTTACAAAAGCCAGGAGAGGAGAAAAAATGGAGCAGACCCAAACTCAGAACCTGCACGAAAGGGTTCAAGCGCTAGAGGAACGAGACGGCAATCGACATGCCGAAACTACCCCGCCATCTCAGCGGAGAAGCAGCGTGGCTTCCATCGAGCTGCTTCAGCTGGAGCATGTCTTGACGGCTCCTGCTAGCTACCCCGTGGATGCAATCACGGAGTCTCAACATTGCCACCTTATGGCGCGATGGCAGAACTTCAAAGTCAAGGCGGCTGTTGGCTCTGTTTTACCTCCTGAACCCGGCGCAACCTACCACTGCCGGCCGATTCCAGAAGGATATGCTAGGGTGATGGTGGATGAAATAACGGAGGGATTTGAGGACCTCCAGCTTGACCACCCTACCGGTGAAGGGGAGACTCGGCTGGGTTTAGCTCTGAAGACTCCGTGCCTATGGCGGAAGGAGCTCATTAACCTTCCGAACTGGATGCCTCCGGCGAGTAAGGGCACTCCGCCGCCTCCTCCTCCTCCGGCGAGTGCTCAGGGCACTCAGCCTCCTTCTCCGGCGCGTGGCGGCACTCCGCCTCCTCCTCCGGCGAGTGATCAGGGCACTCATCAGCCTCCTTCTCCGGCGCGTGGCGGCACTCCGCCTCCTTCTCCGCCCGCGCCGGCGTGCCAGAGCAGCCAGCCTCCTCCTTCTCCGCCTCGTCAGCAAGGGCGGAAGAGACCCGCCGCCGCTCCGGCTGCTCCGGCGCGTCGTAGTCCTTCTCCTCCGCCTCGTAAGCAAGGAAAGAAGACAGCCGCAGCCGCTCCGTCTGCTCTGCCGGCATCTAGCAGTACAGCTGCCAGAGGCGGGAGGCAATACAGATTCGGTCCTTCTCTAAAGACTCCAGAGAAGTTACCATACGAGATGACCAAGGAGGAGAACGCGAAGATCGTGCGAGCTGAAGTGAAGAACTTCTTTGAAGGGGTGAAAGCAAAGAAATATCCACCTCCCGAGGAGAAGGTAGATCCAGTGAAAGCGAAGCGCACTCTGGATGCCCTGACAAAACCACCAAAGTCTCCGCCGAAAGGCAACTATGAGCGCATTATTGCAAAGACATTTGTCGAAGCGGAGCGGTCGGGAAGTACTGTCAGTGATCAAAGGTTAAAAGAACGACGAGCTGGGAAAAAAATTGCCCAGCTCGGCGAACAAGCGAACCAATCGTGCCCCCCGCTCAAGGTGTCTAAAGACATCGTCGCTAATGATCCGAGGATGGTGGCCGGTTATCGCAATCTTGGAGATTACCTGCCCGATGATGTACATTATGAAATCATGGAGGTGGACGAACACAAATACCATTGTGGGAAGCCTCTCGTCAAAGATGAAAGATCTCTAACAACGATGATGCGAAGATTACATGATTGGTACATGAAAACCTGCAGAGAGTCTGATGGGATGAATACTTTGACGCTGAGAGTTAAACCGGAGCATGACCTCGTTGGAATTGAACTGTTGAATGTTCCATTTGAGGAGTTCTTCCAGTTTTTCAATCAAAAGGCCCTCGATAAAACAACGATCACTTGCTACTTTCTGTAAGTAGTACTACTTCTGTCATTAAGTCTCTCTATATAGGTCAGCTCTTTGATTGCATGTATTTGTAATTATCCTCACTATATTATGCAGATTGAAGATCCCCGAATTGAAGAAAAGACAAATCGGTGATATTGGGTTCATTAACACAAATCTCATAGATGCATATACGGTTGAAAAACATGCCAAAGAAGCCGAGGCCAACTTGCTATGATCGTTGGTATTAAATCAAAACAAAGATATAATACTCTTTCCTTACAACTTCAAGTGAGTGTTACTGTCTTGTGCATATTCGGTTTCCCTTATTAGTCCAGGTTATGGTAATGTAATTGATGACTTATGCATGCATGCGCAGCTTCCACTATATTATCCTAGAGATTAAGCTTGAGCAGGGAGTAGTAACCGTCTTAGACTCGAGACGAAAAGATCCCCAGGACTATGCGAACATGACTCAAATGCTCGAGAAGTAAGTTAAATCGATCATTATCCACCATATCAGCAACTTTGTTCATTTCCTGATATCATGTAATTGTTTTCTTTGTCTGGCAGGGTTTGGAGAAAATTCACCAGAAAAGCTCCGGGACTGCCGAAGAAGCTGCAATTTAGACACCCGAAAGTAAGTACTATAGTAGCATGTTCCGCACATCTCCTAGTGATTCAAGCGCTAGTTTCATCAATACCATTTAGCATGCTTGCTTATCAGTTAGACTGATCTCTATTTCTTGTAAAGTGGTTGTGGCAGGAACAAGGGAATGATTTCAGTGGATACTACGTTTGCGAGTCTATCCGCCACACGACCTGTGAGCGGGGCTACTCTGACGAACAATATGAAGTGCGTAAGCAATAATATTCACAATTTTATTTTATTACCATCATTTGTGTCAAGTTTCATTTATTCATATATATATATATATATATATATATGTATTGACTCCCTTCTGCAAATTAGATGTTTCGGATGCGGGATGAACTCCTAGCAGAAGATCGTATGCGAGCAATTCAAGAGGAATTGGCGGCATTCTTCCTTGACCACGTGATCGCTGAAAACGGAGAATACTATGTGGACCCTGTGTTCTTACAATTTAATTAGGAGATTATATTGTAAGAGATAATTATTGTATATATGTAGCCGGTAGTGTGAGATAGATATACAAGAACTTGTTGTTCGACCAATCTCTCGGAGACGGAGAGGTGGTCGATATCACTTCTCTCTGTATGCATATGTTCATGACGATCTTCTGTTTCCTTCATTTGCTTACTAGCTAGCGTGTCTAGTCCTCTCCATACATATATAGTACGTAGCGTCGACCAAGCACGGAGATAAGAGAGGACACTTCTCTCTATTAATTAGCTAGCTAACACAATATATGAAACATCTAAATTAACCCCCCAAAACCCCCCAACCCCCCCCCCTCTTTCAAAAAAAACAAAAACCCCAGCCCCTGAAATGTTGACGTGTGGATGCCTATTTGTCCCGGTTGGTGACACCAACCAGGACAAAAGGCCCTGCCTATTGGTCCCGGTTGGTGGCACCAACCGGGACCAAAGCCCCCCCTGCCTGGGCTGGCAGCAGCGGCCACGTGGAGGACCTTCTGTCCCGGTTCGTGTAAGAACCGGGACTAAAGGGTTAGGGCTTTAGTAACGACCCTTTAGTCCCGGTTCGAAAACCGGGACAAAAGGCCCTTACAAACCAGGGTAAAAAGCCCCTTTTCCTACTAGTGGACCCTATATAAAGACCCCAAATACTAAGCGTATCCACCTGGGTCTCGAAACTTACCTATCCCCACAAAGTTGTACCCAGGGGACGGTTGGTTTACCCACGCTTGCATTAATGAAAATCCCGTGAATAAGGGAACACAATCTCTGCCTTGGCAAGACGTGCCAGTAAAACCGCGTCTCGAGACGTGGGGCAACGTGCCAGCCAACGGTTGGAAATAGTAACCGGGCAGGCGTGACGCGATGTCATAAACATTTATCAACTACATCCGAAGACTATTCTGTAGTTCGGAAGGAGGGAACCCGCCTTGCAATGCCGAAGACAATCTGCGCGCCGAACTCCTCGTCATTGAAGCCAGGTTCAGGGGCTACTGAGGGAGTCCTGGACTGAGGGGTTCTCGGGCGTCCGGCCTGTTATTCATTGGGCCGGACTGATGGGTTGTGAAGATACGAAGGCCGAAGACTACACCCGTGTCCAGATTGGACTTTCCTTGGCGTGGAAGGCAAGCTAGGTGACCAGCTGTGAAGATTCCTTCTTATGTAACCGACCCCATGTAACCCTAGATCTCTTCGGTGTCTATATAAACTGGAGAGCATAGTCCGGATAGGCGACATTCATTACCATACACACATAGGCTAGGCTCCTAGGGTTTAGCCATTACGATCTCGTGGTGGATCAACTCTTGTAACACTCATATTCATCAAGGTCAATCAAGCAGGAAGTAGGGTATTACCTCCATAGAGAGGGCCCGAACCTGGGTAAACATCGTGTCCCCCGTCTCCTGTTACCATCGATCCTAGATGCACAGTTCGGGACCCCCTACCCGAGATCCGCCGGTTTTGACACCGAGAGGCGGTCCGACACTTGGTGATGCAACTCAAAATGATGAAGGCGTAGACACGGTACACGATGCGCATGATGACGCACTCGAGTGCCTTGTGCGGGGCAAAGGACGCCACGAAGTCATCCTCGCCCGTGTGCGCAGGGAGGTTGCTGACCCACAACAGGTTCTTCTCATGGGCGAAACCTTGCATGGCGGGGACGGCGGCTGCACCCCTAACGCCGCTGGGCTCCAATTCCTTCAATAGTGAGGCCGATGGCTTGGTGGCCTCCACGTCCACGGAGGGCTCCGCACACGGTGGCTCTGACAACATCCATGGCAGAGGGGATCAAGGTAGGGAGAGATCAGCGGGAACTAGGGTTAGGATGTGGGGATTTAGGTTGTCTGTCACGGGGAACGGAACAGGGTGAGGAAACTTTCCCGCGCGCGGGACTGTATATACTGCAGGCGAGGCTGCGCTGAGTCTATGGGCAGCACCTTTTCTATCCCCGCTCCAACATGATCCAGACACCTATTCCCATCACTGGAACACTAAAAATCTATCCCATCACCAAGAATTGTTAAATATGACCTTCTCAGAAAAAGCAAGTTTACGCAACACATAGTTCAAACTTTTCATTACGCCTTAATAACCAAGGACAAATAGCTCATTCATAATCCAAGATTGCATCGCCTCAATCTATCAAGCAAAATAAACACAAAGAAATAGAAACATACATAGTTAGTCATTATCTTATTTCTCGGGAGACATGACTATGGGGCCCGGCCACCGCAACCCCTCGCAACCATATCCTCTCCCCAAGACATATTCTTGTCCACATGTTCCCTACGGGGCCACACTCATGCGTATTATCGGGAGGCGTGGGTGGGGCTAGAGGGACGAGCGTAGTCGGCCCGAACCCGATTATCCTTCGCTTGGGAAAAACACTCACAAAAATATGAACTTCAAGACACCTTTTAATTTATTTCATGGAGTTAGTTATAATTACTTTCCGACTTAAATACATCTCAAAAAGAAGGAATGCATACAATATCTCGTTGGCATAATATACTTCATTACCAAAAATAGAATAAAGTAAATGACCCTAATGAAAGAGAGTGTCTCTACAAGAATACAAATAATCATAAGTCTATGTAAGTGCGGTTACAAAATTTTTATACATCATACAAGCAAGCACATTGTTGTTTATGTTAATGTTTTATTAATCATGTTTCATTAACCATATGGATTTGGCCCGTATCCCTCCAAACTATATGGCAAAATGGAATATAAAATATGTCTCATTCACGACTTTATAGGTAGAAATGGCATCTTCCAGCTACTGAGAGTCGATGTATGCAAAAGTTTGATCAATGGTGAATTCAACAGCTTCAATCTTTCCAACCCTATGAAACTCTTTCTTTGCCTCCTTCTTTGAAATAGATGAACTAATTCCCCTAACACATAGGTTCCTAATAGCTCTATCATGTAGAACCCAATCAAAGAACAAATGCCATAAGCAGGCATACTATTTCTATAATGAAATAGATGAATAAAATCCTCATACAAGTAGTCCTAGCAACAAAAACAATGAGATAGCTATGAATGGTCTAAATTAAAGTGAAATAGATCAAAGATAAAATACACTTCATATTTATATCAAATCACAACCTGAATAACGGCAAATTGTGTCACTTGTGCACAACTCATTACACAACATTAGCACATGAATGGAGCAATTTCACTCAAGAAATAAACAACTATGACTAACCAAGGATTATTCTGTATTAGTACATCATTCCTTATTAGTACATCATTCAAACTTAAATCAGAGCATACCATAGTTACTAGATATTTTATGCATCCCGTAAATGTTGTGAGTGGGGCATCTGATTATGCCACCTTGAGAAAAATAACTGCAAAAAACTTGGCCTTCATATACACCTTTTAATTTAATTCAAGGAGTAGGTTAGTAATAACTTTCCCTCTTAAAAACGTCTCAAAAGAAGGAATGCATACAATATCTCATTGACATAATATACTTCACTACCACAAATAGAAATAATGTAAATGACCCTGATAAAAGAAAGTGTCTCTCCCACAATGCAAATAATCATAAGTTTATGTACATGTGGTTCGTGCATCTGCCCGTCTGTCCCGGCCCTAATAAAAGGAAGTGTCTCTGCCACAACACAAATGACCATAATATACTTCACTACCACAACACATTCTTGAACACTGATAAATGGATTCGTTCTTCTGGCCGCTCGTCCTGACTTTGCCCCTGAAGTTGCAAACAATTAGCCACCACTGCCATCCATAAGTGGTAGAAAATGATTCGCTAAAGATCCGTGGAAGAAAAGTGCTGCCCGACCTGACCCTTGTTCCCCAATCCGGAAAAGAATTTGCTATAGGTCCGAAAAAAACAATCCATAAGTGGTAGAAAATGATTCGCTAAAGATCAAGGTTAAAAAAAGTTGCCGACCCAGATGAAGACCCTCAATACCTGCCCTTACATGGTAAGGGTCGATGCCAGCATCCAGCCTCACCCTTTTGGCTTCCCTTGGATCAAGCGCACTACGAGCAGAATGTCCAGACAACAAAGATGAGCCAGCTTGAGATGCTGCAGGGATACCAAAAGTGATTGGCATTGCACCATAGTCCAAGTATATTGCTCTTCCACATCGAGGATCACACCCTTGTGATGTGGCATCACTACTGCGACCAACACCATAATAATCACGGGCCGCATGTGTTGGTACGACATTAGTGTCCAAATACTAATGGCGCACCACTACTAACAATTTTTTTTTATTTTCAAAACTAGTAATGGCGCACCAGAGGATAGTGCGCCATTACTAGTTTAACTAGTAATGGCGCACCACACCCTCGGTGCGCCAGTACTAACAAGTTTTTTTTTCAAAACTAGTAATGGCGCACCACACCCTCGGTGCGCCACTACTAACAAATTTTTTTATATTTTTTTTCAAAGTTAGTAATGGCGCACCGTGGGTGTGGTGCGCATAACTAGTAATGGCGCACCACACCCACGGTGCGCCATTACTAACTTTGCCCAAAAATTCCACCGAATGCACCCCCCCCTGGTGGACCGCCTTTTCAGTTTTAGAAAAAATAAAAGAAAATGATGGAAATTTCAAAAAAATAAAATAAAATAAATTTCCCATGTGATATGTGGTCTAGTTGTTGGGAAAATTTACAAATATGAATTTCGACTTTATTTGCAAAATCTCTCTGGAATTTGTAAAATGGGCATAACTTTTGCATACGAACTTGGATTAAAAAGTTTTTTATATGAAAAATCATCTACTCGAAAAGTTACATACGAATTGAACCGAGGGGGAACCCCGTCCAACATCTTCAAAATCCCCAAAAACCTAACAGAACGAAAGATACGGGGCTTTTAAGATCTAGAGGGGGGGAAAATGAAAAAAATTCCAAACTTACTAGTGGCGCACCATTTGCTAGGTGCGCCACTAGTAACAGAAAAAAATTGGTTTCAAAAAAACTTTTTTCTTGAATTTTTTTCAAAATATGATACGTAATATGACTGGTAAGTTTGAAATATTTTTTCAAAATTTCATCACACTCATGAACCTGAACAAAGTCCTAGACATCAACAAGGTTTAATAGGATTGATATGCTAGATATATCAACAAGTGCTTGTTAAGTGAGCTGGTGCTGGGGTTGGATAGAACTCTGAAGTTAAGCGTGCTTGGGCTGGAGTAGTGTGAGGATGGGTGACCTTTTGGGAAGTTTGACCACGAAGTGTGATTTGACTTGAGATTAAGCATATTGACCCGAGATTAAGCCATAGTGACCCGAGATTAAGAAAAAAATGAAAAAATAAATTTGAATTTTTTTTGAAAAAAATATTTCTGAAAGATATTTGAAAAAAATGTTAGTAATGGCGCACTTCTATGTGGTGCGCCATTACTAAGTCAGATAGTAATGGCGCACCATGTGATGTACTAATGGCGCACTGCGTCGTGCGCCATTAGTAAAAAATTCTAATGGCGTGATGCTAGTGGCGCACATGTAGTGCGCCATTATTAGGCAAAACAGGTGCGCCACTAGCAGGCCTTTTCGTAGTAGTGGCATGTGGACTACCATTTTACATCTCTGATCTAGGGAACCCAACAACCACTGCTGGAGAAAAGAACATGAATCCTTGTATTATTTAAAAGACGCCCATCTAGAAGGTTCTTAGCATTAGAAGCTCCTTCAATTGTTGCAAACTCCACAAAAGCATACTGCCTTTGTAGAAAAACTTTGATGTTTGTAACCACACCATGTGCTGCCATAGCCTGCCTTAGTGCCTCCTCGTTGACTTTATATGGATTGGGTAAACCCACCCAGAGAACATTGGTAGGCAGTTTTGCCTCTCTCACTCATACTCTAGCAGAATCCTGACAAATAGAACATGATACAACAGTAAGCAACCCGCAGATCAAAGAGGACAATACAATTACAAGAACAAAGAGAAGTAAATAGTAGTACATTTGCATGTCCAACTCCCATTTCACCGGGTGGCAATGATCCTCTATTGTTGAAGTTGCCTGCTTCCGACTGTTCCTATCAAAATCAGTACAAATAACTAAATAATAAGACAGCATCCCTTGAAAAACTGCAGCCTAGAAACAATTCATAAACTCAGTCAACAATAATAGATGCATACCGCTCTTCCTCTGGACCTCTGGAAATCAACACACAATTCCTTGCCCACTAAATGTGTCCCATTCAAGGCTCTATGGTCAAAAATGGCATCTTCCAGCTTCTCAAAGTTCATGTATATGCAGAAGTTTGAACATGGGAGAATGCAACACCTTCAATCTTTCCAAACTTTTGAAACTCCTCCTCTACCTCCTGCTTTGAGATAGACGGACTAATTCCTCCAACCCATAGGTTCCTAGTAGCTCTAGCTTGTAAAAAGCAATCAACAAACACAAGTAAACACCATGAGGGCATAAATCTTTACAAAACACCAGCATAGCAATTTCACCCTTGAACAAGGAACAATCACGAATCTAGGAGTATTTCAGTACCTACTAATAAAGGATAATGTTCAAAAAAGTGGAAGGCCACATCAAAGAGCAATGGGTTCTTAAGCGGGCTTGAGCGTTTTTTCAAACTTGGCCAGAACTTGACTGTTTTAAATAGTATGCTTAGGAAAATAGGAAACATGGCACTCTGGTAGTTGAAGTAGCATCTAAAATGACCTTCACAACATAGAAAATACACATCAGGTTCACACAGCAAGCAAAATGACTAATAAAATGTAGTTCAGTTCAAATGGACATAGCCAAATGCAGATCATCTTTCCATGATGTAGCCAGAAACTAAAGGAAACAACTCCTGTACAGACCTAATAATAACATAAATGACATACTGCCATTATTGCGCAAGCAGCTAAGCACAAGCAGTTCAAAAATAGCCAAATTCTGGCCAAAATTTTCAAATACGCTTAATCTACCACTCAGGGCTAAAGCGAAGCATTTTTCCATTGCTCAGCGCTTAAGCGTCGCTTAACAATGCTTACTTGAACACTGATAAAGGGAGTCGTGTTTCTGCATGTCCGTCCAGACCTTCCTTGCCCCTGAAGGTGCAATCAATTACCCACCACTCCCATCGATAAGTGGTAGAAAATGATTTTCTAAATATCCGGGGAAAAAAGAGCTGCCTGAACTGACCCTTGTTCCCCAATCCGGAAAATGATTTGCTAAAGATCCGGAAAAAAACATTCCATAAGTGGTAGAAAATGATTCGCTAAAGAACAAGGTTTAAAAAAACCTGCCCGTCCCGACCCTTGTTCCCCAATTCGGAAAATGATCTGCTGAAGATCCAGAAAAACAATTACCCACCACTGCTATCCGTAAGTGGTAGTAGAGAACAATTCGCTAAAGATCCAGAAAAAGGAGTTGCACGATCCGACCCTTCTTCGCCTCTCCGGAAAATGATTTGCTGAAGATCCGGAAAAAATGCCAAACCCGACCCTTCTTCCCCCAATCCAGATGACCCGCAGTTAGAAAGAAAACATAAATAGCCCGACCTCCCTGCACACCGTCGGCGTCTCCCTGGCGGCCACCTCCACTGAGGAACCCACTGCCACAGCTTCGTGATAGGTCATTCACTGATTTTGTTTGAACTTGTTGCATGCTAGACGGATTAAAAAATGGAAATGTTTTCATGGACCCGATGGGTGCCCGAATGGGTCGGGTCACCCATCGGGTGTGGGTATGGGTCATCCGCCAAACCCGGGGGTTAGGTCGTGGGTCGTGGGTTGACCCGATTAGCTATTCGGGCATGGATTGGTAGAGGTCGGCCCAATGAAACCCGACCCGATTGCTTGCCTGACTCAAGGGTCTTGCCCGCCGTGCTCTCGTGGACAAGGAGCTCCGCTATCCCTCGGCCACCTGCATGCCTCTGCTAGACCATCCCGTCACCGCTGATCCCGTGTGTTGCCGCTCGAATAATTACATATAGCAGAGCTGCTAGAGGCCTCATCCCACACCGCCTAAATAAACTGCAAATCTGAAGCACCGAAGTCCTAATTACCGAAAAATTGACATCATGAACTGCAGTCAGATCCCAGGGGGATCCAAGGTGGGAGCAAATCCGAGTGTGGGAGAAGGAGGGGGTGAGAAGTTACCGGTCGGGTGTACTCGACCCAGATGAACGCGGTCTTGACCTTGGACCCGCGGAGTGCCTCGAGGGCATCTCGGGACATAGTGACAGAGCGGAAAAGGACGAACATGTAGCCGCGGCAGCCGACACGTGTGACGACGCGGTCGAGCGCCTCGTGCGTGGTGAAGGCCGCCATGACGTCTTCCTCACTTCCGTGCGCAGGCAGGTTGTCGACCCTCAATGCGTCCTTTCTCGTGGGCGGCCCTAGCACGGCGGCGGCGGTGCCCAGTGCTGGAGGGCCACGCGGGCGGCGGGTCCAATGACATCAACAACGGTGGGGATCAGGGCAGGGAGAGATCGCTCGGAGCTAGGGTCTGGATGTGGGGATTTAGGCTGTCTGAGATGGGGAATGGAACGGGGTGTGGGGAACCAGCCCACGGGTCAGAGCGTATATACTGCGGCAGGGCAGGGACGGCTGGACACCTGCGCCGAGTCCGTGAGCGGCACCGTTTCCATCCCTGCCCCACTATATCATCCAGACATGACACCCATTCCCGTCGCTGCTCAAAAAAAAGGAAGACGTTTCAAAACAGTCGGATGATTTATTGACTTTGTAAGCCGCATCCGGTGCCATCCGATCCTACGAGAATGTGTGACACCAGAGCCTGTGTGTCCCCACGCGAAGCTAGCCCATATATAGTCGAGTTCGTGATTTTTGCTTGCATCCCAGTGACTGCCTTTTTCTAAAGGATCCTTCTTACACCGCCCGTGGCCAAGGAGCACCGCAAGCCCGAGTTGTATTTTGATGATGTCCTGGAAAGATCCCGCATTGTAGCAGGCCAATGTGCGAAGGACATTATATTTGAATGAATGTATTCATGTTATCAGTTCTGTATTATGGAACAAGGCTTATATGTAATATATTGCTTGTTGTTTTTTGAAAAAAAATTCCTTCTGTGCGGCTGTTTATTAAATCTGAGAGTTGGCCATTCGTCGGCTTCAGGCCCCACATAGGTAGTACGGGGGTGTTCGGGTTGGAACCTAAACACGCTTGACCCAATAGTTTGGTCCTTGAATGAGGTGTTTAGCGCAGCGAACCAGGAAATCAGACTATGCGGCTTTATCACCCTCACTTATCCATAGGAGTTTGACAATAGGAGTGTGGGCGCAGCCCCTAGTTAGTATTTGTTTATCCGGACTAGGGTGCTATAGACATCTGATCGGGTGGAGGCCGATCTGTCGCATAATGCGGAAAAAATTGCAAGAGATTTGTGTTTAGCCTCCGAATAGATGACTAGCGCTCGCCGCATCATGACAGTCAGTTTTCGGCTTTCTCTACTGAGGTGTTTGTCCAGATGAACAATAAACACAATCGCAGTAGTTCTCCCTTTACTACCCTAGCCGATAAGGCGGAACGTAAGGTAGCAAGCACAGGAGCCGGGCAACCCAACTATTGACCAAAGACATGATTCGGAGCCGATGCATATAATGCTATATTCAGGGCGCCGAACTATACTTTAGAAAGTGTTCGGACTTGTTGCCAACGTATGGAGCGCAATGGAGCCCCTGGGGAGTTAAGTCGTACCAAAGTGTACGGGTGCAATCGATAAGAATAGCGAAATATAATGAAGGAGTAAGCTAGTGCCACATGTGTTAGGCCGCAAACTGTTTCCATTATAATTTGATTGACACGTCAAAGTGTATTTGTACAGATAATGCGATAAGCAACAGGGCTATTTAACATGCCGAGACCAAGGGGAAGCTGCGTGCGGGTCCTGAAAACAGATAAAGTTATTCTCAAGAAGACCATCTAGATATTCTACCACACATCTATGCTGCTTGCCGCCTTGGTATGTTCATCCTTCGAAAGGATCGATGATCAGGCCGTCGTGAGGGGCCTGTGGAAAAGAAACCTGAAAAGGATAAATAGAAAAGGGAAAGTATGTGTGCCCAGGTAAGGTCGAGCCGTATTATGGACCTCTATCGAGTTATGCCTCTGTCTTTGCCCATGGTATTTTGAGTGCATAGTTATGTACGCGCGGTACGTACGCCGCCATTTGGTCGGGACTGAGATGGAGGCCGGATTGCTAGTCGAACTCCTGACGAGCTGGACTATCATGCTGCGGAGTAGTCCAGACTCGTTCAATAGCGTGCGGGGGCTTGGCCGCTGAATTGATGTTCTGCTTGATCAGGCCGCCCTGTACGTCCGCTGCCAGGGCCGCGGTGTGCTCCTCGGTATGAAGGGAGCGTTCCATGTTTCTGTTGTCTGTTATGACACCGCGTGGTCCGGGCATATTGAGTTTGAGATAGGCATAGTGCGGCACCGCATTCAAGCGAGCAAATGCGGTTCGTCCGAGCAGTGCGTGATAACCACTGCGGAAGGGGACGATGTCGAAGATCAAGTCTTCGCTTCGGATGTTGTCTGGCGATCCAAAGACGGCTTCCAATGTGATTGAGCCGGTGCAACGGGCCTCTACACCTGGTATGACTCCTTTAAAGGTAGTTTTTCTGGGCTTGATCCTTGACGGATGGATGCCCATCTTGCAAACTGTGTCCTGATAGAGCAGGTTAAGGCTACTGCAACCGTCCATGAGGACTCGCCTGAGGTGGAATCCATCAATGATTGGGTCGAGGACCAGTGCGGCCGTGCCGCCGTGACGAATACTGGTCGGATGGTCCCTGCGATTGAAAGTGATCGGGCAAGATGACCATGGGTTGAACTTTGGGGTGACTGGCTCTATCGCATAGACGTCCCTGAGCACGCGTTTGCGCTCCCTCTTGGGGATATGAGTAACGTATATCGTGTTCACCGTTTTGACTTGGGGGGGGGACTTCTTCTGTCCCCCTGTGTTCGGTGGACGGGGCTCCTCCTCGTCCTCCTCACTTGGCGACCGCTTCTCCTTGGTCTCGGTATTTAACTTACCGGCCTGTTTAAAGACCCAACAGCTTCTGTTGGTATGATTGGCAGGTTTATCGGGGGTGCCGTGGATCTGACATGGTCGATCGAGGATTCGGTCCAAGCTGGATGAGCCCGGATTGTTTCTTTTATATGGCTGCTTTCGCTGGCCGGACTTGGAGCCGCTGAATCAGGCGTTGACCGCCGTGTCATCGGTATTGTCACCGTTGCTTCGACACTTGTGCCTGTTGCGCCAGGGCTTGCCGTCGCTATTTCTGGCATCAAAGGTGCCAGGTTTGCTTGCATTATTATTGCTGCGGGCTAGCCAACTATCTTCGCCCGCGCAAAAGGGGGTCATAAGTGCCGTAAGGGCTGCCATGGACTCCGGCTTCTCTTGGATGAGGTGTCAGGCGAGCCATTCGTCGTAGATGCTGTGATTAAAGGGCGCTAGGGCTTCGGCATCCGGACAGTCGACGATCTGGTTCTTTCTAGTTAGGAACCTAGTCCAGAATTTCCTGGCCAACTCTCCGGGCTGTTGAACTATGTGACTTAAGTCATTGGCATCCGGAGGCCGAACGTATGTACCCTGGAAGTTGTCACGGATGGCGTCTTCCAAGTCCTCCCAGCTGCCAATGGAGTTTTCTGGCAGGATATTTAACCAGTGTTGAGCTGGTCCTTTGAGCTTTAGCGGGAGGTATTTGATGGCATGAAGATCATCGCCGCGAGCCATATGAATATGGAGAAGAAAGTTCTCAATCCATACTACAGGATCTGTTGTTCCATCGTATGATTCGATATTCACGGGTTTAAACCCTTATGGGAATTCGTGCTCCATTACTTCGTCAGTGAAGCAGAGAGGGTGTGCGGCGCCTCTATATTGGGCCAAGTCGCGATGCAGTTCGGATGGAGTCCGTCTGCGGTTTTCGGCCGAAATGTGGTCGTGTTTGTCGCGCCCGGATAGATAGCCGTCCTCGCGCGTCGGGGCATGCCCCCGCGATCCGTAGATCGATCTGGTCTGACCTGCTCTATTTTCCAGGTCCTGCCGTAGGTCGTACGTATATCCCCGAGCTGTTGTGTCTCTACCTTTACGGCGAGGTTGTGCGGGCTGGTGTTCGGCTTGAGCTGCCGTCTTGTCACGACCACGTGGTGGTCGGTCTGCCGCGTTACGCGCTGATGGTACGGGCTCCAGCGCCTCGTCGTCGAATTGAGGTAGCAGCTTACGCTTCGGGTAACTGTTGGTTGGGCGCCCGAGGCCGTATTCCTCGGCTGCCAGGACATTAGTCCACTTGTCGTTGAGCAGATCTTGGTCGGCTTGAAGCTGCTGCGGTTTCCTTTTCAGGCTCCTTGCAGTGGCTATTAGCCGACGCTTAAAGCGCTCCTGCTCAAGGGGTTCCTCAAGCATGATAAAGTCTTCGTCACCGAGGCTCAACTCATCCTGGGAGAGTGGAAGGTAATTACTGTCCTCCAAGTCTTCGTTTGCAGCCTGTTCATCAGGGCTAATTTGCCCATCTTCCCGCTCGTCCTGTTCGGAGGTTGGCTCGACGGGGTTTTCTTGGTCTTCGGCATCGTCCGGAGTATTGTTGTCTCCGGTGCCGGTATTGCTGTCTCTTCCACGGCATGATTTAGAGCGGCGCCACTGACGTCGGCGCTTTGGTTGTATCTCAGGAGGTTTATCCTCGACTGGATCTTTCTCGTTATCACCGTTACCCTCCTTGGGTGTATCCACCATGTAC
This sequence comes from Triticum aestivum, assembly GCF_018294505.1. Classification (NCBI taxonomy): domain Eukaryota; kingdom Viridiplantae; phylum Streptophyta; class Magnoliopsida; order Poales; family Poaceae; genus Triticum; species Triticum aestivum. The sequence goes on from NC_057808.1 coordinate 408,804,286, forward strand.
ACGTCATATGAAGAGGTGGCCGTCCAGCGTCCGGTAAATGGCGGGTCTTCGGCCTGCTCTTCTCCGACATCATCGTCCATACCGTCGATGTCTTCGGAGCCGTAATCGAGCATGTCTATTAGGTCCTCGACACTGGCTATGAAGTGGGTGGTGGGTGGGACGTAAAATTCCCCGCTCTCAGCCCCTAGCCCGGGCTGGGCATAGTTCAGACGTTGCACCTCTGTAATGACGAGGGATCACATTAAATACAGAGCCTCACTTAAAGGCGAGGTTTGGCCAGGGAAAAGAGAGTCCTGGAGTACGGCAGGAAGGAAACTCCTTGGCCGAACTCACATGATGCTGACTCCGAGGGTGCGGAGCCAGTGTTCGGAGAAGGGTCCAGCTTCATGATGATGGCCGGTGACACTACTTCTTCCAATTCTCCCGTACTAGGCTCAATAGCCCCAGAGAGTCCGGCGGGCTCGGGAATCCCGTCTTAGGACCTGGTGATGCTCTCCGTATCTAAGGCCAGAGCGAAGGTTGGGGTCGCGAATCCTTGGAAGATCAAGTCTCCTTGGATATCAGCGACATAATCCAGATTTCCAAAACTAATCTGGTGACCTGGGGCGTAGCTGTCGATCTGCTCTAGATGGCCACGCGAGTTGGCCTGCAGTGTGAAGCCGCCGAACACGAAGATCTGGCCGGGGAGAAAGACCACCCTCAGGGCAGCATTATTATAGATGACTGATGGAGCCATCGAACCTTCTGGCGACGACATAGTGGAACTCTCAATGAAAGCACCAATGTCGGTGTCAAAACCGGCAGATCTCGGGTAGGGGGTCCCGAATTGTGCGTCTAAGGATCAAAGGTAACAGGAGACAGGGACACGGTGTGTACCCAGGTTCGGGCCTTCTTGATGGAGGTAATACCCTACTTCCTACTTGATTATCTTGGATGAATATGGGGTTACAAGAGTTTATCTACCTCGAGATCGTAATGGCTAAACCCTAGATGTCTAGCCTATATGATTCTGATTATCCTTCTCTCTACGGACTAAACCCTCCTGTTTATATAGACACAGGAGGGCCCTAGGGTTGTATAGAGTCGGTTTACAGAGGAAGGAATCTTCATATCCGAAAGCCAAACATGCCTTCCACGCAAAGGAGAGTCCCATCCGGGTACGGGAAGAAGTCTTCTGTCTTGTACCTTCATGGCCCATTAGTCCGGCCCACGTCACATAGCCCGGACGCCCGAGGACCCCTTAATCCAGGAATCCCTTAGTCGGCCCAGTGAAACCGACCCGATTGCCAGCCTGACTCAAGGGCCTCTCCCGCCATCCTCCAGCCACATGCATGCCTCTGCTCGACCACCCAGTCACCGCTGATCCCATGTGCCGCCACTCGAACAATTACATATATCAAAGCTGTTGGAGGCCTCATCCCACACCGCCTAAATAAAATGCAAATCATAAGCACCGAAGTCTTAATTACTGAAAAACTGACATTGTGAACTGCAGCCAGATTCCTAGGGCATCCAAGGTGGAAGCGAATCCGAGTGGGGGAGAAGGAGGGGGGTGAGAAGTTATCGACTGGGGGTAGTCGACCCAGATGAACGATCTCTTGACCTTGGACCCGCGGAGCGCCTCGAGGGCGGCTCGGACTCGGCGACATAGCGGAAAAGGACGAACACGTAGCTGCGGGAGCCAGCGCGTGTGACGACGTAGTTGAGCGCCTCTTGCAGGGTGAAGACCGCCATGACGTCTCCCTCGCTTGCGTGCGCGGGCAGGTTGTCGTCCCACAATGCATTATTCTCATGGGCGGCCCCTAGCATGACGGCGGCGCCCCAGTGCCGGAGGGGTCCAACTCCTTCGGCGGGGATGCTGACGGCCTGGAGGCCTTAGAGGGCCCCGCGAGCGGCGGGTCCAACGACATCGGCGGCGGCGGCGGGGATCAGGGCACGGAGAGATCGCCGGGGGCTAGGGTTTGGATGTGGGGATTTGGGCTGTCTGAGATGGGGAACGAAATGGGGTGTGGGGAATAGGCTCGCGGGTCAGACCGTATAGAAAGTGGGTGGGGCAGGGACGACTGCACGCCTGCGCCGAGTCCGTGAGCAGCACCGTTTCTATCCCTGCTCCAATATATCATCCATACACGGCACCAATTCCCATCACCGCTCAACAAAAGGAAAACATTTCAAAATAGTCAGATGATTTATTGACTTTGAAAGCCGCATCCGGTGCCGTCAGATCCTACGCGATTGTGTGACACGAGAGCCCGTGTGTCCCCATGCGAAGCTAGCCCACATATAGTCGAGTTCGTGATTTGTGCTTGCATCGCCGTGACTGCCTTTCTCTAAAGGATCCTTCTTACACTTACTTGATGTCTACTATGCAACCTTCTCCTTGTAGACGTTGTTGGGCCTCCAAGTGCAGAGGTTTGTAGGACAGTAGCAAATTTTCCTCAAGTAGATGACCTAAAGTTTATCAATCCGTGGGAGGTGTAGGATGAAGATGGTCTCTCTCAAGCAACCCTGCAACCAAATAACAAAGAGTCTCTTGTGTCCCCAACACACCCAATAAAATGGTACATTGTATAGGTGCACTAGTTCGGCAAAGAGATGGTGATACAAGTGCAATATGGATGGTAGATATAGGTTTTTGTAATCTGAAAATATAAAAACAGCAAGGTAACAAGTAATAAAAGTGAGCACAAATGGTATTGCAATGCGTTGAAACAAGGCCTAGGGTTCATACTTTTTTTGCCTAGGGTTCTTACTTTCACTAGTGCAAGTTCTCTCAACAATAATAACATAATTGGATCATATAACTATCCCTCAACATGCAACAAAGAGTCACTCCGAAGTCACTAATAGCGGAGAACAAACGAAGAGATTATGGTAGGGTACGAAACCACCTCAAAGTTATCCTTTCTGATCGATCTATTCAAGAGTCTGTAGTAAAATAACATGAAGCTATTCTTTCCATTCAATCTATCATAGAGTTCGTACTAGAATAACACCTTAATATACAAATCAACCAAAACCCTAATGTCACCTAGATACTCCAATGTCACCTAAAGTATCCGCGGGCATGATTATACGATCTGCATCACACAATCTCAGATTCATCTATTCAACCAACACAAAGTACTTCAAAGATTGCCCCAAAGTTTCTACCAAAGAGTCAAGACGAAAACGTGTGCCAACCCCTATGCATAGGTTCATGGGCGGAACCCGCAAGTTGATCACCAAAACATACATCAAGTGGATCACGTGATATCCCATTCTCACCACAGATAAGCACGGCAAGACATACATCAAGTGTTCTCAAATCCTTAAAGACTCAATCCGATAAGATAACTTCAAAGGGAAACCTCAATCCATTACAAGAGAGTAGAGGGGGAGAAACATCATAAGATCCAACTATAATAGCAAAGCTCGCGATACATCAAGATCGTACCACCTCAAGAACACGAGAGAGAGAGAGAGAGATCAAACACATAGCTACTGGCACATACCCTCAGCCCCGAGGGTGAACTACTCCCTACTCGTCATGGAGAGCGCCGTGATGATGAAGATGGCCACCGGTGAGGCATCCCCCCTCCGGCAGGGTGCCGGAACAGGGTCCCGATTGGTTTTTTGTGGCTACAGAGAATTGCGTCGGCGGAACTCCCGATCTATTTTGTTCCCCGAAGGTTTTAGGGTATATGGATATATATAGGCGAAAGAAGTCGGTCAGGGGAGCCACGAGGGGCCCATGAGGGTGGAGGGCGCGCCCATGGGGGTGGGCGCGCCCCCTGCCTCGTGCCTTCCTCGTTGCTTCCCTTACGTCCACTCCAAGTCTTCTGGATGGCTTCCGTTCCAAAAATAACTCTCCCGAAAGTTTCATTCCGTTTGGACTCCGTTTGATATTCCTTTTCTGCGAAACACTGAAACAAGGGAAAAAACAGAAACTGGCACTGGGATCTGGGTTAATAGGTTAGTCCCAAAAATAATATAAAAGGGCATAGTATAGCCCATAAACATCCAAAATGGGTAATATAATAGCATGGAACAATCAAAAATTATAGATACGTTGGAGACGTATCAGCACCCCCAAGCTTAATTCCTGCTCGTCCTCGAATAGGTAAATGATAAAAACAGAATTTTAGATGTGGAATGCTACCTAACATATTTATCAATGTGATCTTCTTTATTGTGGCAAGAATATTCAGATCCATAAGATTCAAAACAAAAGTTTAATATTAACATGTAAACAATAATACTTCAAGCATACTAACAAAGCAATCATGTCTTCTCAAAATAGCATTGGCCAAAGAAAGTTATCCCTACAAAATCATATAGTCTGGCTATGCTCTATCTTCATCACACAAAATATTTAAATCATGCACAACCCCGATGACAAGCCAAGCAATTGTTTCATACTTTTGATGTTCTCAAACTTTTTCAATCTTCACGCAATACATGAGCGTGAGCCATGGACATAGCATTATAGGTGGAATAGAATGGTGGTTGTGGAGAAGACAAGAAGGGAGAAGATAGTCTCACATCAACTAGGCGTATCAACGGGCTATGGAGATGCCCATCAATAGATATAATTTTGAGTGAGTAGGGATTGCCATGCAACGGATGCACTAGAGCTATAAGTGTATGAAAGCTCAACAAAAGAAACTAAGTGGGTGTGCATCCAACTCGCTTGCTCACGAAGACCTAGGGCATTTTGAGGAAGCCCATCATTGGAATATACAAGCCAACTTCTATAATGAAAATTTCCCACTAGTATATGAAAGTGACGATATAGGAGACTCTCTATCATGAAGATCATGGTGCTACTTTGAAGCACAAGTGTGGTAAAAGGATAGTAGCATTGCCCCTTCTCTCTTTTTCTCTCATTTTTTTATTTGGGCCTTTTCTCTTTTTTTATGGCCTCTTTTTTTTCTTTTTTTTTCTTTAGTCCGGAGTCTCAACCCGACTTGTGGGGGAATCATAGTCTCCATCATCCTTTCCTCACTGGGACAATGCTCTAATAATGATGATCATCAAACTTTTATTTACTTACAACTCAGGAATTACAACTCAATTCTTAGAACAAAATATGACTCTATATGAATGCCTCCGGCGGTGTACCGGGATGTGCAATGAATCAAGAGTGACATGTATGAAAGAATTATGAACAGTGGCTTTGCCACAAATACAATGTCAACTACATGATCATGCAAAGCAATATGACAATGATGGAGCGTGTCATAATAAACGGAACGGTGGTAAGTTGCATGGCAATATATCTCGGAATGGCTATGGAAATGCCATGATAGGTAGGTATGGTGGCTGTTTTCAGGAAGGTATATGGTGGCTCTATGATACCGGCGAAAAGTGCGCGGTATTAGAGAGGCTAGCAATGGTGGAAGGATGAGAGTGCGTATAATCCATGGACTCAACATTAGTCATAAAGAACTCATATACTTGTTGCAAAAATCTACAAGTTATCAAAGCAAATATTATGCGCATGCTCCTAGGGGGATAGATTGGTAGGAAAAGACCATCACTCGTCCCCGACCGCCACTCATAAGGAATACAATAAATAAATAAATCATGCTCCGACTTCATCACATAACGGTTCATCATACGTGCATGCTACGGGAATCACAAACTTTAACACAAGTATCTCTCAAATTCACAACTACTCACTAGCATGACTCTAATATCACCATATTCATATCTCAAAACAATCATAAAGAATCAAACTTCTCATAGTATTCAATGCACTTTATATGAAAGTTCTTATAATATCCCTCTTGGATGCCCATCATATTAGGACTAAATTCATAACCAAAGCAAATTACCATGCTGTTTAGGACTCTCAAAATAATATAAGTGAAGCATGAGAATTCATCTATTTTTTCAAAATAAAACCACCGTTGTGCTCTAAAAGATATAAGTGAAGCACTAGAGCAACCGACAAACTACTCCGAAAGATATAAGTGAAGATCAATGAGTAGTTTAATAATTATGCAACTATGTGAAGACTCTCTAACATTTAAGAATTTCAGATCTTAGTATTTTATTCAAACAGCAAGCGAAGCTAAAGAAAATAAAATGACGCTCCAAGCAAAACACATATCATGTGGTGAATAAAAATATAGCTCCAAGTAAAGTTACCGATGAACGAAGACGAAAGAGGCGATGCCTTCCGGGGCATCCCCAAGCTTAGGCTTTTGGTTGTCCTTGAATATTACCTTGGGGTGCCTTGGGCATCCCCAAGCTTAGGCTCTTGCCACTCCTTATTCCATAGTCCATCGAATCTTTTCCCAAAACTTGAAAACTTCACAACACAAAACTTAACAGAAAATCTCATGAGCTCCGTTAGCGAAAGAAAACAAAACACCACTTCAAGGTACTGTAATGAACTCATTATTTATTTATATTGGTGTTAAACCTACTGTATTCCAACTTCTCTATGGTTTATAAACTACTTTACTAGCCATAGAGTCATCAAAATAAGCAATCAACACACGAAAAACAGAATCTGTCAAAAACAGAACAGTCTGTAGTAATCTGTAACTAACGCAAACTTCTGGAACTCAAAAAATTATACCAAAATAGGACGTCCTAGATAATTTGATTATTGATCTTCTGCAATTGGAATCAGTATTTTATCACGTTCTGGTGATTTTAAACAATTGTTTTTGTGAACAGAAAGTTTCTGGAATTTTCAGCAAGATCAAATAACTATCATCCAAGAAGATCCTATAGGTCTTACTTGGCACAAACACTAATTAAAACATAAAACTACATCTAACCAGAGGCTAGATCAAAAATTTATTACTAAACAGAACCAAAAAGCAAGAAACTAAAATAAAATTGGGTTGCCTCCCAACAAGCGCTAACGTTTAACGCCCCTACCTAGGCATGATGATTTCAATGATGCTCGCATAAAAGATAAGAAATGAAACATAAAGAGAGCATCATGAAGAATATGACTAGCACATTTAAGTGTAACCCGCTTCCTATGCATAGGGATTTTGTGAGCAAACAACTAATGGGAACAATAATCAACTAACATAGGAAGGCAAAACAAGCATAACTTCAAAACTTTAAGCACATAGAGAGGAAACTTGATATTATTGCAATATCTAGAAGCATATGATCCTCTCTCATAATAATTTTCAGTAGCATCATGAATGAATTCAACCGTATAACCAGCACCTAAAGCATTCTTTTCATGATGTACTTGCATAGAAAATTTACTACTCTCCACATAAGCAAAATTCTTCTCATTCGAAATAGTGGGAGTATCATAAGAGACTTGAATACTATAAATTGTTTCCACATTAAAAGAGTAATGTTCAGAAAAAGGGTAATCATAATCATGACAAATCACTGCTTTTTATAGCATAAGTGTCATTACAATAATCATCATAAATAGGAGGCATGCTATCATCATAACAACTTTGCATATCAAAACTTGGGAGGCTAAAAATATCATCTTCATTAAATGTAGCATCCCCAAGCTTGGGGCAAACATTAATTTCAGCAAATATATTCTCAAATGTGTCATCCTCATCAAACATAGCATCCCCAAGCTTGGGCCTTTTCATATCATAAGCATAATCACTCTCATTATTAGTAGTATGGATAGCACCAATAGTATAGCAATTATCATCATCACAATGAGTAGTAGGAGCAACATCATTTGGGAGGGATACCTTTTTACCTTTGCTGCTCCGTTTTTTCTTTTTCTTCTTCACATCATGTGCGGGTTTATCCCTCTTTTTTGAGCTCCTTATTGATGAGATTGGTTGAATAGAAAGCTCCTCCTCGTTACCTGATTCATCATAAGAAATAATAGGAGGATATTGGGAGGTCTCTTACCTTTCATTAGTGTTCTCTCCATCTTCTATTTGCTTTCTCTTCTTTATGTAATTGGCAATATAAGGATTTTCAATGCAATTCACTTCACAATATATATAAATTTCCTCTAGATCAAAATCAAGAAGTTTATCACGGGCAAATACTGGAAGATAGTTAGTTACACGTTTCATTTCTTCATAGCCCATAAGCAAACTAAGTTCATTATGACATGCAAGGGAAATCAAGTCATCACAATTTTTGGAAACGATTAGATCATGAAACAATTTGCATCGGATAGTTAAATGACCACGTTCATTGCAAAGTTCACAAGTATGGCTAAGAAAAAATAAATTTTCAGCACAAACATCTAGCCTTGCTTGCAACCATTTAGTTTCTAAGTACTTATGCCTCTTACAAAATATATCTTCCCTTTTTGGTATGTATTTGCAAACTCTATGCACTCCACAAAAATCGACATGCTTATAAGAGACATTTTCATCATGACTAGTGCAATCATCATTAGTACTATGGATATTCAAAGAGTTCATACTAACAACATTGCAATCATGCTCATCATTCAAAGATCTAGTGCCAAACATTTTAGAGATTTCTTCTCCTAGCACTTGAGCACAATTTTCCTTTCCATCATTCTCACGAAAGATATTAAAAAGATGAAGCGTATGTGACAAACTCAATTCCATTTTTTTGTAGTTTTATTTTATAGACTAAACTAGTGATAAAACAAGAAACTAAAAGATTCGATTGCAAGATCTAAAGATATACCTTCAAGCCCTCACCTCCCCGACAACGGCGCCAGAAAAGAGCTTGATGTCTACTACGCAACCTTCTCCGTGTAGACGTTGTTGGGCCTCCAAGTGCAGAGGTTTGTAGGACAGTAGCAAATTTCCCTCAAGTGGATGATGAGGGAGTCCTGGATTAGGGGGTCCTCGGACTGCCGGACTCTATACTTTAGCCGGACTGTTGAACTATGAAGATACAAGATTGAAGACTTCATCCCGTGTTCGGATGGGACTCTCCTTGGCGTGGAAGGCAAGCTTGGCAATTCGGATATGTAGATCTCCTCCCTTGTAACCGACTCTGTGTAACCCTAGCCCCCTCCGGTGTCTATATAAACTGGAGGGTTTAGTCCGTAGGACAACAACAATCATAACCATAGGCTAGCTTCTAGGGTTTAGCCTCTACGATCTCGTGGTAGATCAACTCTTGTAGTACTGATATCATCAAGATCAATCAAGCAGGAAGTAGGGTATTACCTCCATCGAGAGGGCCCGAACCTGGGTAAACATCGTGTCCCCCGCCTCCTGTTACCATCCGCCTTAGACGCACAGTTCGGGACCCCCTACCCGAGATCCGCCAGTTTTGACAACGACATATGACCTAAGGTTTATCAATCCGTGGGAGGTGTAGGATGAAGATGGTCTCTCTCAAGCAACCCTACAACCAAATAACAAAGAGTCTCTTGTGTCCCCACCACACCCAATACAATGGTAAATTGGATAGGTGCACTAGTTCGGCGAAGAGATGGTGATACAAGTGCAATATGGATGGTAGATATAGGTTTTTGTAATATGAAAATATAAAAACAGCAAGGTAACAAGTAATAAAAGTGAGCACAAACGGTATTTCAATGCGTTGAAACAAGGCCTAGAGTTCATACTTTCACTACTGCAAGTTCTCTCAACGATAATAACATAATTGGATCATATAACTATCCCTGGACATGCAACAAAGAGTCACTCCAAAGTCACTAATAGCGGAGAACAAACGAAGAGATTATGGTAGGGTACGAAACCACCTCAAAGTTATCCTTTCTGATCGATCTATTCAAGAGTCCGTAGTAAAATAACATGAAGATATTCTTTCCGTTCAATCTATCATAGAGTTCGTACTAGAATAACACCTTAAGATACAAATCAACCAAAACCCTAATGTCACCTAGATACTCCAATGTCACCTCAAGTATCCGCGGGCATGATTATACGATATGCATCACACAATCTCAGATTCATCTATTCAAACCAACACAAAGTACTTCAAAGAGTGCCCCAAAGTTTCTACCGAAGAGTCAAGACGAAAACGTGTGCCAACCCTATGCATAGGTTCATGGGCGGAACCCGCAAGTTGATCACCAAAACGTACATCAAGTGGATCACGTGATATCCCATTGTCACCACAGATAAGCACGACAAGACATACATCAAGTGTTCTCAAATCCTTAAAGACTCAATCCGATAAGATAACTTCAAAGTGAAAACTCAATCCATTACAAGAGAGTAGAGGGGGAGAAACATCATAAGATCCAACTATAATAGCAAAGCTCGGGATATATGAAGATCGTACCACCTTAAGAACACGAGAGAGAGAGAGAGAGAGAGAGAGAGAGAGAGAGAGAGAGAGAGATCAAACACATAGATACTGGTACATACCCTCAGCCCCGAGGGTGAACTACTCCCTCCTCGTCATGGAGAGGGCCGTGATGATGAAGATGGCCACTGGTGAGGGATCCCCCCTCCGGAAGGGTGCCGGAACAGGGTCCCGATTGGTTTTTGGTGGCTACAGAGACTTGCGGCGGCGGAACTCCCGATCTATTCTGTTCCCCGAAGGTTTTAGAGTATATGGATATATATAGGCGAAAGAAGTCGGTCAGGGGAGCCACGAGGGGCCCACGAGGGTGGAGGGCGCGCCCGGGGGGGTGGGCGCGTCCCCCTGCCTCGTGCCTTCCTCGTTGCTTCCCTTACATACACTCCAAGTCTTCTGGATGGCTTCCGTTCCAAAAATAACTCTCCCGAAAGTTTCATTCCGTTTGGACTCCATTTGATATTCCTTTTCTGCGAAACACTGAAACAAGGGAAAAAACAGAAACTAGCACCGGCTCTGGGTTAATAGGATAGTCCCAAAAATAATATAAAAGTGCATAGTAAAGCCCATAATCATCCAAAACGGGTAATATAATAGCATGGAACAATCAAAAATTATAGATACGTTGGAGACGTATCATTACTTCACATGCAATGCTTTGCCAGGTAGTTATACATGTGATTGTACAAATACTCTAACATTGTCTGATTGATCGTGGGTGTTGGTTTCATTCAGTATTAGGAAGTTGTTGAAGTCGATGTTGCGCACACCACACCACAGCCCCCTCACACGCAATCGTTGACGCCGCCGCCGCCTTTACAAATGCCATTGCACCATTATCAGAGTAGTTGGTCCGCCATCACCGTGGCCATCGCAACATCATTGAAGCAGTCATGCCCGTCGTCTCAACACTGCCATGACCATGAAATATGTTGTCGCGGCATCGTCGACACGGTCGGGCCTCCATCGTAGCATCGCCGCGGTTGTCAAAACACAATGTCGCATCGTTGAATCGCCATGGCCGTTGAGGCCTGCCATCATAGCTTCATCACAGCCGCCGAATTACAGCACGGGCGTTAGAAGCGTGTCATCGCTCCATCGCAGCGGTTGTCAGAGCACCGCACGGGCGTTAGAATCGTGTCGTGCTGCCATCATCGCAACCATCGCAGCACACCTGGAAGCATCAACGCCGTCGTCGAAGCATGTCGTCGCACTCGTCGAATATCATGTTGGGTGTTTGTAGCATGTCATTGTGCCAACGCCACAAATTGAAATAATGAAAATGACCCTAATAAAAGAATGTGCCCCTACCACAACACAAATAATCATAAGTTTATGTATCTGTGGCTCGTGCTTCCGCCCGTCCATCCTGACCCTAATAAAAAAAAGTATTTCTACCACAACACAAATCACCATAATATACTTCACTACCACAACGCTTTCTTGAACACTTATAACCGAATTCGTGCTTCTGCCCGTTTGTCCCGACTTCGCCCCTGAAGTATCAAACAATTACCCATGACTGCCATCCATAAGTGGTAGAAAATGATTTGCTAAAGATCCAAAAAGAGAGCTGCCCGACCCGACCCTTCCCCAATCAGGGAAACGATTTGCTAAAGATTCAAAAAAAACAATTACTCACCACTGCCATCCATAAGTGGTAGAAAACGATTCGCTAAAGATCCGGAAAAAAACTACCTGACCCGGCCCTTGTTCCCCAATCCTGAAAACTGCCATAAGTGGTGGAAAATGATTCGCTGAATATCCGGAAAAAAAGATGCCTGACCAAACCCTTGTTCCCCAATCTGGAATACGATTTCCTAAAGATCCCAAATAATAATAACCCACCACTCCCATCCATAAGTGGTAGAAAATGATTCGCTAAAGATTTGAAAAATAGTTGACCGACCAGCTCATTAGTCGCTAATCCGAAATACAATTTGCTAAAGATCCGAAAAAACAATTACGCACCACTGTCATACTTAAGTGGTAGAAAACGATTCGCTAAAGATCCGGAACAAAAAAGAGCTACCAGACCAGACCAATGTTCCCCAATCGGGAAAACTATTTCATTGAGAGAAAAAAATTCCCAACCCGACCCATCGTCACCCAATCCAAATGACCCGCAGTTATAAAGAAATCCGGATGGGCTGGCCTCCCCGCGCGCTGCCGACGTCTCCCACCACACAAACCTCCTCGCGGCTGCCGCCTCCGGCGCCCTGGAATCCAGTGCTACCGCTTCTTGTGGGCTATTCACCGGTGTCAAGGTTTCCCTCGCTATTGCCTCACACGTGCCCATCCACCATATCAAGGGCCTCACGCGCCGCGCTTCCTTGGACCCTGAGCACTGCTGCCTCCAGCCACCAGTGAGCCTCCACCAGACCACCCCGTTGCCGCTGATCCATTGTGCCTCCACTCGAATAACTACATATATCAGAGCTGCTGGAGGCCTCAGCCCGCACCGCCTAAATAAACCGCAAATGACAGACACCGAAGTCCTAATTATTGAAAAAGTTGCATCACAAACTGCAGCCGGATCCTGTGGGGATCCAAGGTGGGAGAGGGGGGGTTGAGATATTACCGGCCGGGCGAACTCAATCAGGATGAAGGAGCCCTTGAACTTGGACCCGCGGAGCACCTCGAGGGCGGTCCGATAGTCGGCAATGGAGCGGAAAATGATGAAGGCGCAACTGCGGTACCTAACGCACATGATGACGTAGTCGAGAGCCTTGTGCGGGGCGAAGGACCCCACGACGTCGTCCTCGCGCGCATGCGCAGGCCGGTTGCCGAGCCACAGCGCCTTCTTCTCGTCGGCAGCAACCTGCGTGGCGGCGACGACGGCTGCACCCCTAACCACTGCGGGCTCTGATTCCTTCGACGGTGAGGCCGACGGCCTGGTGGACTCTACGACCACGGAGGGCTCTGCAGGCGGTGGCTCTGACGACATCTGTGGCAGAGGGATCGGGGTAGGGAGAGATCAGCGGGAGCTAGGGTTAGGTTGTGGGGATTTAGGCTGTCTGTCACGGGGACCAGAACAGGGTGAGGAAACTAGCCCACGCACCGGTCTATATATACGACGGGCGGGGTTGCGCCCAGTCTGTGGGCGGCACCTTTTCTATCCCCGCTCCAACGTCATCTAGACACCTAGTCCCATCACCAGAACACTAAAAAAAACTATCCCATCACCAAGAACTGTTAAGTATGACCTTAAAATAAGCAAGTTTATCCACCACATAGTTCAAAGTTTTCATTACGCCTTAATAACCAAGGGCAAATAGATCATGCAAATATATCAAAGTCTTCTGTGCCTCCTGCTTTGAAATAAATGAACTAATTCCTCCAACACATAGGTTCCTTATAGCTCTATCATGTAAAAACCAATCAAAGAACAAATGCCATAAGCAGGCATACTATTTTTGTAATAAAATAGATGAATAAAATCCTCATACAAGTAGTCCTAGCAACAAAAACCATGAGATAGCTATGAATGGTCTAACTTAAAGTGAAATAGATCAAAGATAAAATACACTTCATATTTATATCAAATCACTGTCTGAATAACAGCAAATTCTCTCATTTGTGCACAACTCATTACACAACATTAGCACATGAATGGAGCAATTTCACTCAAGAAATAAACAAATATGACTAACCAAGGATTATTATGTATTAGTACATCATTCCTTATTAGTACATCATTCAAACTTAAAACAGAGCATACCATAGTTACTAGATATTGTATGCATCTAGTATATGTTGTGAGTGGGGCAGGGATGGCTTTGCCGTGTGGGTGGGCCATATGATTATGCCACCTTGAGAAAAATAATCGCAAAAACATGGCTTTCATATACACCTTTTAATTTAATTCAAGGAGTTGGTTAGTAATAACTTTCCCTCTTAAAAACGTCTCAGATGAAGGAATGCATACAATATCTCCATAATATACTTCACTACCACAAATAGAAATAATGTAAATGACCCTAATAAAAGAAAGTGTCTCTACCACAACACAAATCATCATAAGTTTATGTATCTGTAGTTTATGCTTCTGCCCGCCCGTCCCGACCCTAATAAAAGAAAGTGTCTCTACCACAACACAAATGACCACAATATACTTCACTACCACAACACTTTTTTGAACACTGATAAATGGATTTGTGCTTCTGCCTGTTCATCCTGACTTTGCCCCTGAAGTTGCACACAATTACCCACCACTGCCATCCATTAGTGGTAGAAAACGATTCACTAAAGATCTGAGGAAAAAAAGAGTTGCCCGACCTGACCCTTGTTCCCCAATCTGGGAAACAATTTGCTAAAGGTCCGGAAAAAACAATCCATAAGTGATAGAAAACGATTCGCTAAAGATCAAGGTTACAAAAAAAGCTCCCTGACCCGGTTGAAGACCCTCAGTGCCTTCCCTTACATGGTAAGGGTCGATGCCAGCATCGAGCCTCTCCCTTTTGGCTTCTCTCGGATCAAGCGCACTATGAGCAGAATGTCCAGACAACAAAGATGAGCCAGCTTCAGGTGCCGGAAGGATACAAGCAGTGATTGGCATTGCACCATAGTCCAAGTATCTTGCTCTTCCACGTCGAGGGTCATACCCTTGTGACGAGCCATGACTACTGCAACCAGCACCTAAATAATAACGTGCGGCATGTGGACTATCATTATACATCTTTGATATAGGAACCCAAGAAGCGGTGTTAGGTTATCAAGCCCACTGCTAGATTAAAGAACATGAATCCTTGTATTATTGAAAAGACACCCATCTTGAAGATTCTTAGCACTAGAAGCTCCTTCAATGGTTGCAAACTCCACAAAAGCATACTGCCTTTCTGGAAAAACTTTGATGTTTGTAACCACACCATGTGCTGCCATAGCCCGCCTTAGTGCCTCCTCGTCAACTTTATGTGTATTGGGTAAACCCACCCAGAGAACATTGGTAGGAATTTTTACCTCTCTCGTTCATACTCCAGCAGAACCTTGACAAACAGAACATGATATGATAGTAAGCAACCCGCAGATCAAAGAGGACAGGACAACAACAAGAACCAAGAGAAGTAAATAGCAGTACCTTTGCATGTTCAACTCCCATTTCACCGGGTGGCAATGATCCTCTACTGTTGAAGTAACCTGCTTCCAACTGTTCCTATCAAAATCAGTACAAATAACTAAATAATAAGACAGTGTCCCTTGAAAAACTGCAGCCTAGAAGCACTTCACAAACGTAGTCAACAATAGTAGATGCATACCGCTCTTCCTCAGGACCTCTGGAAATCAACACAAAATTCCTTGCCCCCTAAATCTGTCCCATTGAAGGCTCTATGGGCAGAAATGGCATCTTACAGCTTCTCAAAGTCCATGTATGTAGAAGTTTGATCGTGGGAGCATCCAACACCTTCAATCTTTCCAAACTTTTGAAACTCCTCCTCTGCCTCCTACTTTGAGATAGACGGACTAATTCCTCCAACCCATAGGTTCCTAGTAGCTCTAGCTTGTAAAAACCAATCAACAGACACAAGTAAACATCAAGAGGGCATAAATCTTTACACAACACCAGCATAGCAATTTCACCCTAGAACAAGGAACAATCACCAATCTAGGAGTATTTCTATACCTACTAATAAAGGATAATGTTCAAAAAAGTGGAAGGCCACAACATAGAGCAATGGGCGCTTAAGTGCGCTTGAGCATTTTTTCAAACTTGGCCAGAATTTGACTGTTTTGAATAGTATGCACAGGAAAATAGGAAACATTGCACACGGGTAGTTGAAGTAGCATCTAAAATGACCTTCACAACATAACAAATACACATCAGGTTCACACAGCAAGCAAATGGCAACTAATATGTAGTTCAGTTCCAATAGACATAGCCAAATGCAGATCATCTTTCCATGATTTCGCCAGAATCTGAAGGAAACAACTCCCGTACAGACCCTAATAATAACATAAATGACATACTGCCATTATTGCACAAGAAGCTAAGCAGAAGCAGTTCAAAAATAGCCAAATTATGGCCAAGAATTTCAAATACGCTTAATCTACCACTTAGGGCCAAAGCGAAGCGTTTTTTCATTTCTCAGTGCTTAAGCGTCGCTATATTAGCTGCGGCCTACAACAGACAGGGCACCGTTCCCTTGTAATGTTTAGTACCGCCTTGGCTTACTACTGGGGAAGGAGGCATCAACATGACTATAAAACTAGCAGGTAGACACCGATTTTATTTGAAGTGGTTGCATGCTAGGTGGAGTAACAAATGGAAAAATTTTCATGGACCTGATGGGTGCTCGAATCGGTCGGGTCATCCATCGGGTGTGCGCATGGGTCGTCCATGAGACCCATGGGTTGGGTCGTGGGTTGAACTGATTAGTTATTCGGGCATGGGTTTGGCAGAGTTCGGCCTATTGAAACCCAACCCGATTGCCAGCCTGACACAAGGGCCGCGCCCGCCGCGCTCCCCAACCACCTGCGAGCCTCCGCCAGACCACCCCGTCACCGCTGATCCGGTGTGCCACCGCTCGAATAATTACATATATCAGAGCCGCTGGAGGCCTCACCCACACCGCCTAAATAAAACGTAAATCACAAGCACCGAAGTCTTAATTATTGGAAAATTCACATCGCGAACTACAGCCAGATCCCGAGGGGTTCCAAGGTGGGAGCGGATCCGAATGGCGGGTAGAGAAGGAGGGGGTAAGAAGTTATCTGCTGGGCGAACTCGACCCTGATGAACGCGCCCTTGACCTTGGACCCGCAGAGCGCCTCGAGGGCGGCTCTAGAATCGGCCACGGAGCAGAACAGGACAAACGCGTAGCTGCAGAAGACGGCGTGTGTGACGACGCATTCGAGCGCCTCGTGCAGGGCAAAGGCCGCCATGACGTTGTCCCCGCCCGCGTGTGCGGGCAAGTTGTCGACCCATAGCACGCTTGTGTCGTGGGCGGCCCCTGGCGCGGCGATGGCAGCGCCCCCCCTGGCGCCAGAGGGCTCCGACTCCTTTGGGGGGAGGCCGACGGCCTGGCGGCCTCTGAGGGCCCCGCGAGTGATGGGTCCAACAACATCGACGGCGGCGGGGATCAGGGCAGTGAGGGATCGCATGGAGCTAGGGTTAGGATGTGGGGATTTGGGCTTTCTGAGATGGGGAATGGAACAGGGTATGGGGAACCGGCCCGGGGTCGGACTGTATATACTGCGGGCGGGGCAGGGACGGGTGCGCGCCTACGCCGAGTCCGTGGGCGGCACCGTTTCTATCCCTTCTCCAATATACCATTATTACACGGCACCTATTCCAATCACTGCTAAAGAAATGGAAAATGTTACAAAACAGTCGGATGATTTATTGACTTTGTAAGCCGCATCCGGTGTCGTCCGATTCTATGCGATCGTGTGACGCAAGCGCCTGTGTGTCCCCATGCGAAGCTAGCCCATCTATACTCGAGTTCATGATTTGTGCTTGCGTCCCGTGACTGCCTTTTTCTAAAGGATCCTTCTTACACTTACTTCACACGCAATGCTTTGCCAGGTAGTTATACTTGTGATCGTACAAATACTAGAACATCGTGTGATTGATCATGCGTGCTGGTTTCATTTGGTATTAGGAAGTTGATGAAGTCAATGTTGCGCACACCACACCACAGCCCCCTCACACGCAATCCTTGACGCCGCCGCCGCCTTTACAAATGCCATTGCACCTTTATCAGAGTAGTTGGTCCGCCATCGCCGTGGCCGTCTCAACATCATTGAAGCAGTCATGCCCGTCGTCTCGACACTGCCATGACCATGAAAGACGTTGTCGCGGCATGGTGGAAGAAGTCGGGCCTCCATCATAGCATTGTAGCGGTTTTCAAAAGACAATGTCGCATCGTAGCGTCGCCATGGCTATTGAGGCTTGCCATCGCAGCAGCATCGCGGTCGCCGAAGCACGGCACGGGCGTTAGAAGCGTGTCGCCACACCATCGCCGCGGCCGTCAGAGCACCGCACGGGCGTTAGAAGCATGTCGTGATGCCATCGTCACAGCCGTCACAGCACACCTCAAAGCATTAATGCGGTCGTCGAAGCATGTCGTCGCACTCGTCGAAGGTCCTGATGGATGTTTGTAGCATGTCATTGTGCCAACGCGACAAAAAGAAATAATGAAAATGAACCTAATAAAAGAAAGTGCCTCTACCACAATACAAATAATCATAAGTTTATGTATCTGTGGTTCGTGCTTCTGCCCGTCCATCCTGACCCTAATACAAGAAAGTGTCTCTACCACAACACAATGACCATAATATAATTCACTACCACAAAGCTTTTTGCTTATGCCCGTTCGTCCCGACTTTGCCCCTGAAGTTTCAAACAATTACTCACCACTGCCATCCATAAGTGGTAGAAAATGATTCGATAAAGATCCAAAAAAGAGACATGCCCGACCTGACAATTCTTCCCCAATCAGGGAAACGATTTGCTAAAGATTCAGAAAAAACAATTACTCACCACTGTCATCCATAAGTGGTAGAAAACGATTCACTAAAGATCTGAAAAAAAAAACCGCTCCACCGAACCCTCGTTCCCCAATCCAGAAAACGACCCACTAAAGATCTGGAAATAACAAACACCCACTACTGCCATCCACGAGTGGTAGAAACTGATTCGCTGAATATCCGGTAGAAAAAGAGCTGCCCGACCATACCCTTGTTTCCCCATCCGGAATACGATCTCCTAAAGATCTGGAAAAGCAATAACCCACCACTCCCATCCATAAGTGATAGAAAATAATTCGTTAAAGGTCCGAAAAAAGAGTTGACCGACCAGCTCATTGGTCGCTAATTCGGAAAACAATTTGCTAAAGATCCAAAAAACAATAACCCACCACTGTCATACTTAACTGGTAGAAAACGATTCACTAAGGATCCGAAACAAAAAAGAATTGCCAGACCCGAACTTTGTTCCCCAATCCGGTTGATTTAGAAAAAAAATTCCCAACCCGACCCTTCTTCTCCCAATCCAGATGTCCCGCAGTTATAAAGAAAATCCGGATGGCCTGGCCTCCCCGCGTGTTGCCAACGTCTCCCACCACACAAACCTCCCCGCGGCTGCCGCCTCCGGCGCCCAGGAACCTACTACCACCGCTTCCTGCTAGGCCATTCACCGGTGTCAAGATTTTCCGTCGCTATCGGCTCACACATGCCCATCCACCATATCAAGGGCCTCGAGCGCCGCGCTTCCCTGGACCTTGAGCACTGCTGCCTCCAGCCACCTGCGAGCCTCCACCACACTATCCCGTCGCCGCTGATCCATTGTGCCTCCTCTAGAATGACTACATATATCAGAGCTGCTGGACGCCTTAGCCCCCCCCCCCCGCCTGAATAAACTGCAAATGACAAATACCGGAGTCCTAATTACTGAAAAATTTACATCACAAAACTGGAGCCAGATCCTGGGGTATCCAAGGTGGGAGCGGATACGAGTGGGGGAGAGGGGGGTTGAGATATTACCAGTCGGGCAAACTCAATCAGGATGAAGGCGCCCTTGACCTTGGACCCATGGAGCGCCTCAAAGGCAGTCCAACACTCGGCGATGGAGCGGAAAATGATGAAGGCGTAGCTGTGGTACCCGATGGGCATGATGACGTAGTCAAGTGCCTTTTGCGGGGTGAAGGACGCCACGACGTCGTCCTCGCCCGCGTGCGCGGGTAGGTTGCCAATGCACAGCGCATTCTTCTCATGGGCGGCTGCATGGCGGCTGCACCCCTAACACCGGCGGGCTCCAATTCCTTCGACGGTGAGGCCGATGGCCTGGTGGCCTCCACGGCCACGCAGGGCTCCATAGGCGGTGGCTCCGACGACAACCGTGGCGGAGGGGATCAGGGTCGGGAGAGATCGGCGGGAGCTAGGGTTAGGATGTGGGGATTTAGGTTGTCTGTCACGGGGAACGGAACAGGGTGAGGAAACTAGCCCACGCACCGGACTGTATATAGTGTGGGCGGGGCTCCACTGAGTCCATGGGTGGCACCTTTTTATCCCTGCTCCAACATCATCCGGACACATATTCCCATTACCGGAACACTACAAAAATCTATCCGACACTGGTACAACGAGGTGCTATACAAACGGTTTTTAACCCCTTTCTGCGTCGGCATTTTGAACCGTCGCCTAGTGAGTGTGTGCGATAGGGGGCTCCTTCCCACATGACCCAGAAACCGTCGGGGATAGGCCCTTCGGTCACACAAGCTCGGCAAAATGACGTCGTGTTCGACGAGCGAGCGGTCAAATACGATTACACGTACAATTGTGCTAAAAAATACAATTATACTGGCCAAATCATTTCTAGTCATAAGTACATCCCTCACAGTCAGTCCCAGCTAAAACGTTTCCATTCGTATGTATATTCCACACGGTCAATCCAATAAGTACGTTTTCGCTCGTATATACATCCCTCACAGTCACTCCAAGGAAAATGTTTTCGTTCGTAGGTACATCACACACAATTTTTCCCATTAAATCGTTTGTGATAGCGTGGCCATTGCAGACGATATTAACAATTTTATCATTTGCATTATTGAATACATCAAACATAGTGCGTAGAAGAAACTGTGTGGCATAGGCTGTCCATCACACACACTTTTTATGTGGTAAACTTTTGCGCAAGGTGGCCTAATGCAAACAGTTTTCAAGAGGAAGTCGTGTGTGATTGTTCATTGATCCAACACGTTTTATTCCTAAAAATTGTGTGCGTTGTCTGAGGTCATCGCCCTCGATGTTTTCTCAATAACCGTTTGCAATAGAAAAACCCAATTAGCAGGCTAATTGACCTATTATTAATAATTCATTTATTAATCTAATTGACATTTCATATTAAGCACACAATATATTTCATTTTCGTATTAAGGAAGCAGGATTTCATAATTTAAATACATCAGAGTACAGTATCATATAGCTTCAGCACTCCGCTACCCCATTACACAACTGCACCAGCACCAAGTTTCACATGCAACATCTATAACCTTTCGAAATTAGCATCATAGACGGTACATAGACAGATGAATCTCATCTGGAAAACTACTGAAGCGGAAGGCGAATATTGAGCCTTCATTGATGTTGATGGTATTTGCAACTTTAGGCCAGTGCCTTTGGATGATTGACCGTCCATCCTTCGCCCTCTTTAGGAACACTTCAATATTGAACCGTGGGTGTTGTATGAATACCTTCCTCGCCTCCTGACCATACAGGTGGTTTGAGAGGTAATCATCAGTGAACTGCTTTGGAAAGGCCTGAAGTATGTGCATAAATATCTTCTCAATATTGGAAATGGGGCAAAGAAATAAAAAAAGGCAAGGTAATAGTTAGTACCATCTTGTAGTGAACTGATGTCTTCTTCATTGTGCAGACAAAGATCTTGTTGTTTTTTGTCTCTAATTTCATTACCCTAACAATCTTTTTGAGTTTCTTGACTTGATTGATATTCATGGACAACTCATTTCCCCATATGCAAAAAGGGTCAAACAGTGGGTCAAAACCTCTGACAGCAGGACCTACATGTCCACGACCAAATTGTTAAAAACCTAAATATTAGAATGGTTCCTGTAATTGCACAATAATGTGCTATTAGACAACGGATCATGCACATGCAGTTAATAAACACCACAACAAATGAATCAAACGTTAACTGAGCACCACATTGCACAATATAACATACTCCTAGGAGAAGATCAGACAGTTAACCAAACCAAGCATGCTTAACAACTTGGAAATATAGCAATTGTATTTGTTTCTCATGTATTTAGTACAACCAAATTCGATTTATTTCTTACATGGTATACAATAACAGAATGCAGCCACAACAATTGAACATCGCATTGTAGAATTGAACCATGCAGTTAAGTAAACACCACAATAAATGAACCAAATGTTAACTAAGCACCACATTGCACAATATAACAAACTCCTAATTGAAGATCAGACAGTTAACCAAACCAAACATGCTTAACAACTTGGAAATATAGCAATTGTATTTGTTTCTCATGTATTTAGTACAACCAAATTCGATTTATTTCTTACATGGTATATAATAATAGAATGCAGCCACAACAATTAAACATCGCATTGCAGAATTAAACCATGCAGTTAAGTAAACACCCCAACAAATGAACCAAATGTTAACTGAGGACCACATTGCACAATATAACAAACTCCTAATAGAAGATCAGACAGTTAACCAAACCAAGCATGCTTAACAACTTGGAAATATAGCAATTGTATTTGTTTCTCATGTATTTAGTACAGCCAAATTCGATTTATTTCTCACATGGTATACAATAAAAGAATGCAGCCACAACAATTGAACATCACATTGCAGAATTGAACCAAACAGTTAACTAAACACCACAACAAATGAACCAAACGTTAACTGAGCACCACATTGCACAACATAACATACTCCTAATAGAAGATCAGACAGTTAACCAAAGCAAGCATGCTTAACAACTTGGAAATATAGCAATTTTATTTGTTTCTCATGTATTTAGTACAACCAAATTCGATTTATTTCTCACATGGTATACAATAACAGAATGCACCCACAACAATTGAACATCGCATTGCAGAATTGAACCAAACAGTTAACTAAACACCACAACAAATGAACCAAACGTTAACTGAGCACCACATTGCACAATATAACATACTCCTAATAGAAGATCAGACAATTAAGCAACCCAAGCATGCTTAACAACTTGGAAATGTAGCAATTGTATTTGTTTCTCATGTATTTAGTACAGCCAAATTTGACTTATTTCTCACATGTTATACAATAACAAAATGCATCCACCACAATTGAACATCGCATTGCGGAATTGAACCAAACAGTTAGCTAAACACCACAACAAATGAACCAAACATTAACTGAGCACCACATTGCACAATATATAACATACTAGAAGATTAGACAGTTAACCAAACGAAGCATGCTTGACAACTTGGAAATATAACAATTGTATTTGTATCTCATGTATTTTGTACTGATAAATTCGATTTATTTCTCACATGGAAGACAATACAAAATTGCACCCTGAAGAATTGAACATCACATTTGTAGAAATGAACCAAACAGTTAACTGAACACGACAACTAATTAACCGAACAGTTAATAAGTGAGCACCACATTGCACGACATATAGAACATATACACTAGAGCAATAGATTGCATGGTAAAAGTAGATAGGACAATTCACTAGAATTTGTTAAGGAAAGGCAGGAGCAGCACATGCAATGGGAAAACCGAGCATGCTTAACCGGTGTATCTAGCAAACTGAACATAGGTCTTTATAGTTAGCTAATAAGACAAGCTACTCCTCATCGCCAGAGATATCGATGATGATTGGCTCCTTGGACATGGAAGAGGGTGAGGCCTCCACATTGTGGGTGCCCTCGTCGTAGTGGTGAGTTTCCTGAGCAGCTCCAGGCACCAACCTACCGGCTCTCGAGTTGAGGTAAGCACGGGCACACTCAGACTTCATCGAAGGCACCGATGGTGGCCTCGAGAAAATGACACAAACTATTGTTTAAAGCAGCCAACCGTGTTGTGGCGTCAGTGCGCGAGGCGTCGATGGTGGCCTCGACGGCGAGGTGCTCCTCCAAGATTCGGGGGTCAGCATGAATGGCAGCCATCGCGACCTCATCCGCGCGTGCGGCCGCGATTTGCTTCTTCGCTGCCAAATGTTCCTTGAGCTCCTGGCTATACTGCATGCACCATGGCTTAGGGCGACGCTTATTTGGGGGAGGGGTTGGTGATTTGGGTGGAAGGTGTTGCACCGGTGGTCGGGGCATGTGGGAGGTGGAAGGAGTAGGACGATGGGGGTCGGGTGTGGATTACCTGCCTAGATCGATGAGGCCGAGCAGCATGAAGGAGGGTCGCCGGCGAGGAGGCTGCGCTGCAAGCATGGAGTGAAGGTTTTTACTTCGAAAGGAAGGCGGGAACAGGGGAAATGTGGCTTTTGGTAAGGGGGAGGGGTCGGGAGGTAGATATTTCCGTGGAAGTCGAAAATTTTGGATCGGTGCAGCGAAAAAACTGGTGCGCAAAGTGTCATCAGTCACAGTCCCTTATTCAGCACTGTATATGATATGTGAAAATAACAAACAATTCATATAGCTTACCCCGTGTGTGATGAGTTTGAACGTTCAAATTTTGGTCCGAATATACCTGGTTACAGTGGTCATCCACGTCTTTGCATAATTTGGGTACACACAGGAGCCTGCAGCACACCCACACTTCTTAATCGAACAAGTTCAACAATAAAACAGAGCTAGCTGACCTAAACATTAACCTAACAAATTAAAGACTGGCGCTCTAAATTAGACAAAGCGTACTACTTCGGCTGGCGCTTGTCGATCTCCGCCGCCTCCTCCATGTCCAGCTCGCGCCCGACGATCTCCTCGGGAAGGGGCTCCATGGCATTAATCGACTATACTCGGAAAGCATATCGCCATCCGCGCCCGCCATCTCTTTGGAAAAGGGTGCCACGAGCTGGGCATGGGCAGCCACGATCTGGGCTTGGACGGGCTCCGTCGTGGAAGGTATGCCGTGAAGGAACAGAAGGTTGTTCAAATGCTCTCGGCGATTGCCAACTCTTCGCCCGTGGGTTGCCAACCGTTGTCGGAGAAGCTTTGTTCGATTTGTGCGGTGACTGCCACGAGCTGGGCGTGGGCGGCCTCGACATGGTCATGGGCGGCCTCCATCAGGGCTAAGGCCGCTGCTGCGGAACGGATAGCTGTTATGCCGCTCTCGCCAGTTGCTATCCCCGAGGCAGATGTTGCTGCCGCCATCTGAGAAGCAACAGCGGCCGTTTGGGCTGCCTTGGCCGCCCGGTCGCAGATTGTGGCCACGCTCACACAGCTTCTGAGCACACGCTTGGCGGCTGTGGCCGCGCT
Organism: Triticum aestivum; assembly: GCF_018294505.1. Taxonomy (NCBI): domain Eukaryota; kingdom Viridiplantae; phylum Streptophyta; class Magnoliopsida; order Poales; family Poaceae; genus Triticum; species Triticum aestivum. The sequence continues at coordinate 408,829,402 of NC_057808.1, forward strand.
CTTGCCGGAGTGGGCCGCCGAAGTTGCCCTCATCACGCGGGTCCACGTCCGCATCTTTCACCGCCGATGATTGAACAGTGAAATGATATTTGGGGAGCGAGCTAGTGTGCTTGACACGCCGACTGTGGATTGTAGCCAACGCACCTTGTCGCGTAAGCCATATGCATACTATACTCCGACGGTGCTCCAAGATATTTGGTACTGCATCTCACACGATTTGTGATAATAAACTATGTGCGATCTACTTGATTGTTCGTCTTGATTTGAATTACATAATGGGGCACAGCAGCAAAGGAGGGTGTTTGAATTGCTAGAACTTTTATCTGCAATGAACATGCAACTATAGGTGTGTCGTCAAAAAAATTGGAATTATTCAGGGTTCGTTTGAACATTTTTATACATTAATTAACTTGGTTTTCTAGGAATTTCAGGTGCACAATTCAAAATTAAACTACATGCACATGCTCCGGTGCACCAAAATGGGTTATAAAATCATATATGTGTCCATGGGTTGATGATTATGTCCCATGCAAGAAATGGGGATGAATTTCAAACACCACCGCATCGTGGCTCTCTGGCAAACGTTGGGGTAATTTCTTTTGTAATTCTAGTAAATCCAAAAGTCGTCTAAAATTCATGAACCTTGGCATGCTACCATGGAATGGCATCAACATGCTAGGGTAAAAAATATTGTCCCATTTGGGACAGGTTATGGTATAAGCTTCTCACAAGAAGCCTCATGGTTCCGGTCGGGAAACGTGTCACCTTTGTGGACAAAACGATATTCGTCGCCTCTTCTTTCTTTCAATTTTTTTCTAGTGTCAACATAGAACAACAGGAGTGTCATATTAAATTTTGGAATTTTCCGGGGTTCGTTTGGATGTTTTTATACATTAACTGAGTTTTCTAGGCACTTATGTGCATAATTCAAATTTGAACTACAAGCAAATGCTCCAGTGCATAAAATGGGTTTATGGAATGTGTGTCATTGCTTGCATGCTTAGGTCACATGCAAGAAATGAGAATGAATGTCAAACACCTTGACACTGTCGCTCGGCCGCTAACATTGACATACATGGTTTTCAAATTCTAGTAAATCGAAAACTCGTCTGAAATTCATGAAACTTGGCATGATATCATGGAACGACATCAACATCGGTGGTAAAAATATTGTCCCATTTGGGGCAGGTTTGGGTATAAGCTTCTCACAACAGGCCTCATGGTTTCGGTAGGGAACGTGCCACCTTTGTCGATGAAACGATATCCATTGCCTCTTCTTGATTTCAAAAATTTTGTACTGTCAACTGATGTCTACTACGCAACCTTCTTCTTGTAGACGTTGTTGGGCCTCCAAGTGCAGAGGTTTGTAGGACAGTAGCAAATTTCCCTCAAGTGGATGACCTAAGGTTTATCGATCCGTGGGAGGCGTAAGATGAAGATGGTATCTCTCAAGCAACCCTGCAACCAAATAACAAAGAGTCTCTTGTGTCCCCAACACACCCAATACAATGGTAAATTGTATAGGTGCACTAGTTCGGCGAAGAGATGGTGATACAAGTGCAATATGGATGGTAGATATAGGTTTTTGTAATATGAAAATATAAAACAGCAAGGTAGCAAGCGATAAAAGTGAGCGTAAATGGTATTGCAATGCTAGGAAACAAGGCCTAGGGTTCATACTTTCACTAGTGCAAGATCTCTCATCAATAATAACATAATCGGATCATATAACAACCCCTCAACATGCAACAAAGAGTCACTCCAAAGTCACTAATAGTGGAGAACAAACGAAGAGATTATTGTAGGGTACGAAACCACATTTATTCTTTCTGATCGATCTATTCAAGAGTCCGTACTAGAATAACACCTTAATACACAAATCAACCAAAACCCTAATGTCACCTAGATACTCCAATGTCACCTCAAGTATCCGTGGGTATGATTATACGATATGCATCACACAATCTCAGATTCATCTATTCAACCAACACAAAGTACTTCAAAGAGTGCCCCAATGTTTCTACTAGAGAGTCAATACGAAAACGTGTGCCAACCCCTCTGCATAAGTTCACAAGGTCACTGAACCCGCAAGTTGATCACCAAAATATACATCAAGTAGATCACGTGAATATCCCATTGTCACCACAGATAAGCACATGCAAGACATACATCAAGTGTTCTCAAATTCTTAAAGACTCAATCTAATAAGATAACTTCAAAGGGAAAACTCAATCCATTACAAGGGAGTGGAGGGGGAGAAACATCATAAGATCCAACTATAATTGCAAAGCTCGCGGTACATCAAGATCGTGCCAAATCAAGAACACGAGAGAGAGAGAGAGAGATCAAACACATAGATACTGGTACATACCCTCAGCCCCGAGGGTGAACTACTCCCTCCTCGTCCTGGAGAGCGCAGGGATGATGAAGATGGCCACCGGTGAGGGATTCCCCCCTCCGGCAGGGTGCCGGAATAGGGTCCCGATTGGTTTTTGGTGGCTACAGAGGCTTGCGGCGGCGGAACTCCTGATCTAGGTTATTTTCTAGAGGTTTCTGTATTTATAGGAATTTTTGGCGTTGGTCTCATGTCAGGGGGGTCTCTGAGTCGTCCACGAGATAGGGGCCCACGCCCAGTGGGGGTGGGCGCGCCCTCCACCCTCGTGGACGGCTCGGCACTCTTCTGGCCCAACTCTTTTACTCCGGGGGCTTCTTTTGGTCCATAAACAATCATCAAAAATTGGCAAGTCAATTGGACTCCGTTTGGTATTCCTTTTCTGCGATACTCAAAAACAAGGGAAAAACAAGAATTGGCACTATGCTCTAGGTTAATAGGTTAGTCGCAAAAATCATATAAAATAGCATATAAATGCATATAAAACATCCTAGATGGATAATATAATAGCATGGAACAATCAAAAAATATAGATACGTTGGAGACGTATCAAGCATCCCCAAGCTTAATTACTGCTCGTCCTCGAGTAGGTAAATGATAAAAACAGAATTTTTGATATGGAATGCTACCTAACATAATTATCAATGTAATTTTCTTTATTGTGGCGTGAATGTTCAGATCTGAAAGATTCAAGACAAAAGTTTAATATTGACATAAAAATAATAATACTTCAAGCATACTAACCAAGAAATTATGTCTTCTCAAAATAACATAGCCAAAGAAAGCTCATCCGTACAAAATCATATAGTTTGGCTATGCTTCATTTTCGTCACACAAAATGCTCTCATCATGCACAACCCCGATGACAAGCCAAGCAATTGTTTCATACTTTAGTATTCTCAAACTTTTTCAACTTTCACGCAATACATGAGTGTGAGCCATGCACATAGCACTATGGGTGGAATAGAATAATGATGGGGGTTGTGTCGAGAAGACAAAAAAGGAGAAAGTCTCACATCGACGCAGATAATCAACGGGCTATGGAGATGCCCATCAATTGATGTCAACGCGAGGAGTAGCGATTGTCATGCAACGGATGCACTAGAGCTATAAATGTATGAAAGCTCAACAAAAGAAACTAAGTTGGTGTGCATCCAACTTTCTTGCTCACGAAGACCTAGGGCATTTGAGGAAGCCCATTGTTGGAATATACAAGCCAAGTTCTATAAGGAAAAATTCCCACTAGTATATGAAAGTGACAATATAAGAAACTCTCTGTCATGAAGATCATGGTGCTACTTTGAAGCACAAGTGTGGAAAAAGGATAGTGGAATTGTCCCTTTTTTGGCCCTTTCTTTTTATTTGGCCTTTCTCTTTCTTTGGCCTTTCTTTTTTTTGGCCTTTCTCTTTTTTTCTTCTTTGGGACAATGCTCTAATAATGATGATCATCACACTTCTATTTATTTACAACTCAAGGATTACAACTCGATACTAGAACAAAGTATGACTTTATATGAGTGCCTCCAGTGGTGTACCGGGATGGGCAATGAATCAAGAGTGGCATGTATGAAAAATGATGCATGGTGGCTTTGCCACGAATACGATGTCAACTACATGATCATGCAAGGAAATATGAAAATGATGAAGCGTGTCATAATAAATGGAACAGTGGAAAGTGGCATGGCAATATATCTCGGAATGGCTATGGAAATGCCATAATAGATAGGTATGGTGGCTGTTTTGAGGAAGATATAAGGAGGTTTATGTGTGATAGAGCATATCATATCACGGGGTTTGGATGCACCGGCGAAGTTGGCACCAACTCTCGAGGTGAGAAAGGGCAATGCACGGTACCGAAGAGGCTAGCAATGATGGAAGGGTGAGAGTGCGTATAATCCATGGACTCAACATTAGTCACAAAGAACTCACATACTTATTGCAAAAATCTACAAGTCATCAAAACCAAGCACTACGCACATGCTCCTAGGGGGATAGATTGGTAGGAAAAGACCATCGCTCATCCCCGACCGCCACTCATAAGGAGGAGAATCAAAGAAACACCTCATGCTTCAAATTTGTTACAAAGCGGTTACCATACGTGCATGCTATGGGACATGCAAACCTCAACACAAGTATTTCTCAAATTCACAATTACTCAACTAGCATAACTCTAATATCACCATCTTCATATCTCAAAACAATCATCAAGTATCAAACTTCTCATAGTATTCTAAAAGACTCTCAAAATAATATAAGTGAAGCATGAGAGATCATCTATTTCTTCAAAATAAAACCACCGCCGTGCTCTAAAAAGATATAAGTGAAGCACAAGAGCAAAGACAAACTACTCCGAAAGATATAAGTGAAGATCAATGAGTAGTTGAATAATTATGTAACCATGTGAAGACTCTATAGAATTTAAGAATTTCAGATCTTGGTATTTTATTCAAACAGCAAGCAAAACAAAATAAAATAAAATGACGCTCCAAGCAAAACACATATCATGTGGTGAATAAAAATATAGCTCCATGTAAAGTTACCGATGAACGAAGACGAAAGAGGGGATGCCATCCGGGGCATCCCCAAGCTTAGGCTCTTGGTTTTCCTTGAATATTACCTTGGGGTGCCTTGGGCATCCTCAAGATTAGGCTCTTGCCACTGCTTATTCCATAGTCCATCAAATCTTTACCCAAAACTTTAAAACTTCACAACACAAAACTTAACAGAAAACTCGTAAGCTCCATTAGTATAAGAAAATAAATCACTACTTAGGTACTGTTGTGAACTCATTATAAATTCATATTTGTGTAATATCTACTGTATTCAAACTTCTCTATGGTTCATACCCTCCGATACTACTCATAGATTCATCAAAATAAGCAAACAACACATAGAAAACAGAATCTGTCAAAAACAGAACAGACTCTAGTAATCTGACTTAAACAAATACTTATGGAACTCCAAAAATTCTAAAATAAATTGGTGGACGTGAGTAATTTGTCTATTAATCATCGGCAAAAAGAATCAACCTAAAAGCACTCTCCAGTAAAAATGGCATCTAATCTCGTGAGCGCAAAAGTTTCTGTTTTTTAAAGCAAGATCGCAAAGACTTCACCCAAGTCTTCCCAAAGGTTCTACTTGGCACAAACACTAATTAAAACATAAAACCACATCTAAAAAGAGGCTAGATTAATTATTTATTACTAAACAGGAGCAAAAGCAAAGGACAAAAGTAAAATTGGGTTGCCTCCCAACAAGCGCTAACGTTTAACGCCCCTAGCTAGGCATGATGATTTCAATGATGCTCACATAAAAGATAAGAATTGAAATATAAAGAGAGCAACATGAAACACATGGCAAGCACATTTAAGTCTAACCCACTTCCTATGCATAGGGATTTTGTGAGCAAACAAATTAGGGGAACAATAATCAACTAGCATAGGAAGGCAAAACAAGCATAACTTTAAAACTTTAAGCACATAGAGAGGAAACTTGGTATTATTGAAATTCCTACAAGCATATGTTCCTCCCTCATAATAATTTTCAGTAGCATCATGAATGAATACAACAATATAACTATCACATAAAGCATTCTTTTCATGATCTACAAGCATAGAAATTTTATTACTCTCCACAAAAGCAAATTTGTTCTCATGAATAGTAGTGGGAGCAAACTCAACAAAGTAACTATCATATGAAGCATAATCAAATTGAAAATTAAAATCATGATGACAAGTTTCATGGTTATCTTTATTCTTTATAGCATACGTGTCATCACAATAATCATCATAAATAGGAGGCATGCTTTCATCATAATAAATTTTCTCATCAAAACTTGGGGGACTAAACATATCATCTTCATCAAACATAGCATCCCCAAGCTTGTGGCTTTGCATATCATTAGCATCATGGGTATTCAAAGAATTCATACTAACAACATTGCAATAATGCTCATCATACAAAGATTTAGTGCCAAGCATTCTAATGCATTCTTCTTCTAGCACTTGAGCACAATTTTCCTTTCCATCATTTTCACGAAAGACATTAAAAAGATGAAGCATATGAGGCACCCTGAATTCCATATTTTTTGTAGTTTTCTTTTATAAACTAAACTAGTGATAAAACAAGAAACTAAAAGATTCGATTGCAAGATCTAAAGATATACCTTCAAGCACTCACCTCCCCGGCAACGGCGCCAGAAATTGCTTGATGTCTACTATGCAACCTTCTTCTTGTAGACGTTGTTGGGCCTCCAAGTGCAGACGTTTGTAGGACAGTAGCAAATTACCCTCAAGTGGATGGCCTAAGGTTTATCAATCCGTGGGAGGCGTAGGATGAAGATGGTCTCTCTCAAGCAACCCCGCAACCAAATAACAAAGAGTCTCTTGTGTCCCCAACACACCCAATACAATGGTAAATTGTATAGGTGCACTAGTTCGGCGAAGAAATGGTGATACAAGTGCAATATGGATGGTAGATATAGGTTTTTGTAATATGAAAATATAAAAACAGCAAGGTGGCAAGCGATAAAAGTGAGCGTAAATGGTATTGCAATGCTAGGAAACAAGGCCTAGGGTTCATACTTTCACTAGTGCAAATTCTCTCATCAATAATAATATAATTGGATCATATAACAATCCCTCAAAATGCAACAAAGAGTCACTCCAAAGTCACTAATAGTGGAGAACAAACGAAGAGATTATTGTAGGGTACGAAACCACCTCAAAGTTATTCTTTCTGATTGATCTATTCAAGAGTCCGTACTAGAATAACACCTTAATACACAAATCAACAAAAACCCTAATGTCACCTAGATACTCCAATGTCACCTCAAGTATCCGTGGGTATGATTATACGATATGCATCACACAATCTCAGATTCATCTATTCAACCAACACAAAATACTTCAAAGAGTGCCCCAAAGTTTCTACCGGAGAGTCAAGACGAAAACGTGTGCGAACCCCTATGCATAAGTTCACAAGGTCACTGTAATGCCCCGAGACCGACGCTTCAGAAGACTTCCAGATGCTCTGAGTTTCGTCATGTGATTTGTTTTGTTTGTTGCATCTCTTGCATTGCATCATGTCATCATGCAACCCTTTTTAAAAAAACTCAACTAAATAAATTGCATGGATCTTTGATCCATTTAAATCGAGGGAAATGCACATGGTGATTTCTCTTTACAACATATAAAAATCTCCCAATATTATTAGGGAGCTATATTAAATATTCCATTAACTTTGGAATTAACCATAACACACTTGCAAAATAATTCCATGCCTTTTCTGCTTCAAGTTTGGTCTCCAAACTCTGCCCTAAATTCTTTCTTCACTTTCCGGAGCTCCACCAAAAATCCAAACATTTTTGGACCTTCCCAACCCTCACTTCCTATTCAAATCATTTGAATTAAATTCAAATGCATTTGAATTTATATCTTTCAATCATGCCACTTCTATTTTTCCTGGATCAAGCGCATTTTCGTGAGTCCAGGAAAATTGTCCTCGTGCTCAAATTCTTTTCCCTAACCCCCTCTGCCTTTTCCTTCTCTCTAATGCTTTCTGTTAAAGAAAATTAAAGAGAGAGAGGAGAGAGCCCAGCCCAGCTGCACCTCCCAGCAGCGCAGCTGGCCACTTGGACCTCCACCCAGACCGGCCCAACCTCCCCTAGGCCCACCGCAGCCCCTATCTAACCCTAGCCCGACCCCCTACTCGATCCCCCACTCTCCCTCGTCTCCTCCCTCACGCCGTCACCACGCCCAGGAGAGGGATCCCGATCCCCATGGGCACGCACGCCACGCGCAGCAGTGCTACTTCCCTCGAGGCCGCGCCTCAGCGACCTTGGTCGCTGCCGGCGAGCACAACGCCCCTCCGCGTGGTCCCTTCCTCTGCTCCTCCTCCCCACGCGCCACCTCACGCCTGCCTTCCATGGCGCCCGAAGCCATGCCCCGTCGCCCCTCCGGCCGGCGAGTCCAGACCCGTGCCTCACTGTCGTTTTCCTGCCAAGCCCCCCTTCTGCTTGCACCCTCCTGGCCAGCCATGCCCCTCCATGGCCTTCTGCCCGAGCCACCAACCCGCCGCGCCTCCACGCGCCTGCGCCGGCGACCTCCGCCTCCAGCCGTTGTCGGCGAGCAAGCCGCTGCTGTCCGCCTCGTCGCGTTCCCCTTCGCCTCCGTCCGCCATGACCCGTCTCTGTTAGGGCCTGCCTCCTGCCGCTGATGCACTGCGGGACCTCGATGCCGAGTGCCTCGTCGTTGGCTTCCGCCACCACCGACCCCGGTTTGTGTACCTTTTGGCTGTCGGATGCGCCAAGTCCACCCGGTCCAAGACCACCTCAAGTTCGACTACACGAAACTCCAAGTCTCAAGAATGCCATGGCCGTGTATCTCGGCTACTGCCACTTCGGTTCGTCTACACGGCCTCTTCGTTGAATGACCGAGACGTCCCCGCACATGAGCACTTTGGATTTGCAAGACCCGGACCGACTAGTACCACGACGTCCGTCGATCGCCAAGTACCCCTACGCGTCGATACGCCAAGTTCCTCTTCGACCCCTGTATCACTACCGTCGCCGAAGACCCGTGTAACGGAACCGTCAAGTTCGACTACCTTCGTGTGTACCACTACTTCCCTCGACGATTTTGAACCGCCCCGAAATACACGCTTCGAAGGTATAACCGCCGAGAACGACCGCCCGTGAACGAATGCATGTGTTGTATGAGTTGCTTGTGTTTGCACCGTGCCCGAATTGTTCATCGCACGCTGTAACTCGTTTCCTTGCCACCGTCTTGTGGGACACCCGGTAACCGGGATCACCCCACCATCTTGCATGGCACGCTCACGCCACGCTTCCTTTTGCACCGGTATCTCCATGAGCTACCGAAATCGATATGTTGCCGTGGCATCATTTTCGGATTCGTTGCCGTGGCACCCCTTTCTTCCACCACGGTGACAAATGCTTCATAACATGCTCATGTCAACATTTTCATAAAATTGCATAAAACTTGTAAATGTCATCCGCATCATGATAACAACATTTAAAATGTTTATATTTGTTGTTTCCATTAAATTGCTAAATATGCATATGGGGATTTTCCGGAATTGTTGTTTGTTGTTCCGGCCTCATTTAAAATTGCCTAAATAGTTAGTTTACTTATGTTTCACCCCTTGCCATGTTAATCAACATTTAATATTGTTGGGTACATAAACGAGAGAGAACTAAATAATTGATGTGGTGTTTTGTCAATTTGCAACTCGTTGCATATTGAGCTCCACTTAATTTGTAGTATTGTTTGTTGCATTTTCCCATGCCATGCCTCATTTAAACCGGACATGCATCATACTTGACTGTGCATCATGCCATGTTTATGATTGTGTGTTTACTATGTTGTTTGTTTCTTTCCGGGTTGCTTCTCTCGTTAGCTTCGGTTTCTTTCCGGAGTTGTGAGGATTCGTTCGACTCCGTCTATTTGTCTTCTTCATGGACTCGTTCTTCTTCCTAGCGGGATCTCAGGCAAGATGACCATACCCTCGAAATCACTTCTATCTTTGCTTGCTAGTTGTTCGCTCTATTGCTATGCCGCGCTACCTACCACTTGCTATATCATGCCTCCCATATTGCCATGTCAAGCCTCTAACCCACCTTTCCTAGCAAACCGTTGTTTGGCTATGTTACCGCTTTTGCTCAGCCCCTCTTATAGCGTTGCTAGTTGCAGGTGAAGATGAAGTTTGTTCCTTGTTGGAACATGGATATGTTGGGATATCACAATATCTCTTATTTAATTAATGCATCTATATACTTGGTAAAGGGTGGAAGGCTCGGCCTTATGCCTGGTGTTTTGTTCCACTCTTGCCGCCCTAGTTTCCGTCATACCGGTGTTATGTTCCTTGATTTTGCGTTCCTAACGCGGTTGGGTGATTTATGGGACCCCCTTGACAGTTCGCTTTGAATAAAACTCTTCCAGCAAGGCCCAACATTGGTTTTACATTTGCCTCACCTAGCCTTTTTCCCTTGGGAGTCGCGCATCCCGAGGATCATCTTTATTTTTTTCCCCGGGCCAGTGCTTGTCTAAGTGTTGGTCCAAACTAGAGCACCGTGCGAGACCATCCCTTGGCCACTTGGGTTACGTCGGTACCTGTACGCTTCGCTTATCCGGTGTGTCCTGAGAACGAGATACGTGCGACTCCTATCGGGATTGTCGACACATCGGGCGGCTTTGCTGGTTTTGTTTTACCATTGTCGAAATGTCTTGTAACCGGGATTCCGAGACTGATCGGGTCTTCCCGGGAGAAGGAATATCCTTCGTTGACCGTGAGAGCTTGTGATGGGCTAAGTTGGGACACCCCTGCAGGGTATAAACTTTCGAGAGCCGTGCCCGCGGTTATGTGGCAGATGGGAATTTGTTAATGTCCGGTTGTAGAGAACTTGACACTTGACTTAATTAAAATACATCACCCGCGTGTGTAGCCGTGATGGTCTCTTCTCGGCGGAGTCCGGAAAGTAAACACGTTTTTTGGGTTATGTCTGATGTAAGTAGGAGTTCAGGATCACTTCTTGATCATCACTAGTTGACGACCGTTCCGTTGCTCCTCTTCTCGCTCTTATTTGCGTATGTTAGCCACCATACATGTTAGTGCTTGCTGCAGCTCCACCTCACTACCTTCTCCTACCCATAAGCTAAAATAGTCTTGATCTCGCGGGTGTGAGATTGCTGAGTCCTCGTGACTCACAGATACTTCCAAAACAGTGGCAGGTGTCGAGGATACCAGTGCAGGTGACGCAACTCAGCTCAAGTGGGAGCTCGATGAAGATCTTGTTCGTGGTGTTGTTTCTTTCATGTTGATTAGTAGTGGTGCCCTGTTGGGACGATCAGGGATCTAGCATTTGGGTTTGTCTTCTTTTATTTTGGTTCCGTATTCGGACCTATGTGTGTACTCTGATTGATGTATGATTTATTTATGTATTGTGTGAAGTGGCGATTGTAAGACAACTCTTTATCCCATTCTTGTTCATTACATGGGATTGTGTGAAGATGACCCTTCTTGCGACTAAACCACAATGCGGTTATGCCTCTAAGTCATGCCTCGACACGTGGGAGATATAGCCGCATCGTGGGCGTTACAGTCACTGAACCCACATGTTGATCACCAAAACATACATCAAGTAGATCACGTGAATATCCCATTGTCACCAGAGATAAGCACATGCAAGACATACATCAAGTGTTCTCAAATCCTTAAAGACTCAATCCGATAAGATAACTTCAAAGGGAAAACTCAATCCATTACAAGAGAGTAGAGGGGGAGAAACATCATAAGATCCAACTATAATAGCAAAGCTCGCGGTACATCAAGATCGTGCCAAATCAAGAACACGAGAGAGAGAGAGAGAGAGAGAGAGAGAGAGAGAGAGAGATCAAACACATAGCTACTGGTACATACCCTCATCCCCGACACTACAAGAAATATGTCAACTAGTGACCTTCTGTCAGTGACCCTGGAAGAATTGGTCATTGATCTATGACCATTTCAGACCAATTGGTCAAAAGCTGTTCGGGGGGCTCCAAACCCTAAACTATAATGACCATTTTGGTCAGAAAGGCCGTAATTTCCTTACACGAAATGGTCAGAAAGCAGATAGCACTGGTCCGCTGCCTTATTTCTAGCCAATCATGACCAATATAGATGGTCATAACCTTGTAAATTGTGGTGGGTTGCTATGACTAGGCGCCACCTCATCAGTTTTACCTATGTGTCATGTCCATGTGGCAATTTTTGCCCCAGGTTGTGAAGCAACCTATATTTCTGTCATTCCCAAAATTCCCAAAAAAATCTCATAAATTCTTTGGGTCATATCTTCATCAAATATGTAAAAAAACCTTCCTTGCCTAGTTCAAAAATAATTCAAAAATATTCATTTTCCTATTCTGTTCAGAACAACACTTTGTGAAGGAAGTACCACTTTGGCATGTCCAAATAGGATCCATTTTCTACGGTGCTTTCCTATGCACAAATAACCGTCCTCCACCAAATGCCAGCTCAATCCATTCAGTATTTTGAGCCCAGCTTCAACATTCGTATTTATGTCCAGTGTGGTACTTTGCAAAGCAAGTACCACCTAGGCTCCTCCTTTTGAGCTGAAAATTTGTGAAGACGGTCTTCTTAGTAACTGATCATCCTCAGCCAAAACTCACGCCCAGTAGCCATGTACATTTCTCGTATCGCTAATCAAACACTTGGCTGCTAATTCATGTTTGAGCATCGATCGGCCTCCTCGTGAGAATCTTATATTGTAATTTTCTTCATAGCACCTACCTGGGGAGTTCCCAATCCACTAGACATGCCTAGGCCGCCTAGAACACATGGCAACACCACGGTCACGCGGTGGGCATGCGAGTTTACGCGCTCTAGAGTTGGGGCCCTTGGCCACCGCCCAAACCTCGACGTATCGCCACCAAAGCATGTATTTATGATTAAATAGGTACTTATGTAACTAGAAATGATTTTTGGAAAAAATAAATAGCAAACTATCAGGCAGCTGCAGTTCAAATTTGAACCGCTTCCAACTGAATCGGCAGAAATTTGTCTGTTTCACGAAAGGTGGATCAAAACTTTTTACACCCAACCATTTTGTCAATTGTGCATTAAACATGTCCTAGAATTTTAGAAAATTGATTTGGCCCAATTTTGCAACAATTATTTGGGAGGTCCTTCACAAAAAAACCTCCTTTTGGGCACTCAAAAAATGGAAAATGGTTTTTTCGTCCAAAGAAAATGAAAACTTCCTTAGGCAACATTGTTTGCCATTCCAATATGCACCCTTGTGCAGAATATGAGATCATTTGAACAAACTATGCCATGAATGTGGCCATAAGATTGATCATTTGGCTTGAAAGACATTGATCTCCACACGTGATACCTCGTTTCTGAGAACACTTTTTAAAAATAACTGCCGTATTACAAGTTTGTTATTTTTCCTGGGAACTTGTCCACATATAATGAAACAATGCGAAGGCTTCCCAATTTTTTGATTTTTTTGAAATTTTTATGCCCGTTTCAAAATGCGGTCAAAACGGCGGGAATGATCGTTCCTAGCTAGTGGTTGAATCTTGGATTTTTTTGATGTTTCTCTGATTAAATAGATAATTATGTACCTAGAAATGATTTTTTGGAAAAAATAAATAGCAAACTACAAGGCAGCTATAGTTCAAATTTGACCCGCTTCCAACTGAATCCGTGGAAATTTGTATTTTTCGCGAGAGGTGGATCAAAACTTTTTACACCCAACCATTTGGACAATTGTGCATTAAATATGTCCTAGTATTTTAGAAAAATGATTTGATCCAATTTTGCAACAATTATTTGGGAGGTCCTTCACAAAAGAACCTCCTTTTGGGCACTCGAAAAATGGAAAATGGCTTTTTCGTCCAAAGAAAATGAAAACTTCCTTAGGCAACATTGTTTTCCATTCCAATATGCACCCTTGTGCACAATATGAGATCATTTGAACAAACTATGCCATGAATGTGGCCATAAGATTGATCATTTGGCTTGAAAGCCATTGATCTCCACACGTGATAGCTCATTTCTGAGAACACTTTTTTAAAATAATTGCCGTATTACAAGTTTGTTATTTTTCCTGGGAACTTGACCACATAAATGACACAATGCGAAGGTTTCCCAATTTTTTTATTTTTTTGAATTTTTTATGCCCGTTTCAAAATGCAGTCAAAACGGCGGGAATGACCGTTCCTAGCTAGTGGTTGAATCCTGGAATTTTGTTGGTGTTTATCTGATTAAATAGATACTTATGTACCTAGAAATGATTTTTGGAAAAAATAAAGAGCAAACTACAAGGTAGCTACAGTTCAAATTTGACCCGCTTCCAGCTGAATCGGCGAAAATTTGTCTTTTCCACGAGAGGTGGATCAAAACTTTTTACACCCAAGCATTTGGTAAATTTGCATTAAATATGGCCTAGTATTTTAGAAAAATGATTTGGTCCAATTTTGCAACAATTATTTGGTAGGTTCTTAAAAAAACCTCCTTTTGGGCACTCGAAAAATGGAAAATGGTTTTTTTGTCCAAAGGAAATGAAACTTCCTTAGGCAATATTGTTTGCCATTCCAATATGCACCCTTGTGCACAATATGAGATCATTTGAACAAACTATGCCATGAATGTGGCCATAAGATTGATCATTTGGCTTGAAAGCCATGCATCTTCACACATCATAGCTAGAACACTTTTTCAAAATAATTACCGTATTACAAGTTTATTATTTTTCCTGGAAACTTGGTCACATATAATGACACAATGCGAAGGTTTTCCAATTTTTTGAATTTTTTTGAATTTTTTATGCCCGTTTCAAAATGCGGTCAAAACGGCGGGCATGATCGTTCCTAGCTAGTGGTTGAATCTTGGGAAACTTTTGATGTTTCTCTGATTAAATAGATACTTATGTACCTATAAATGATTTTTGGAAAAAATAAAGAGCAAATTATGAGGCAGCTGCAGTTCAAATTTGACCCGCTTCCAGCTGAATCGGCAGAAATTTGTCTTTTTCACGAGTGGTGGATCAAAGCTTTTGACACCCAACCATCTAGTCAATTGTGAATTAAATATGTCCTATTGTTTTATAAAAATGTTTTGGTCCATTTTTGCAACAATTATTTTGTAGGTCATTCACAAAAAACCTCATTTTGGGGACTCGAAAAATGATTAAAAATAGCTAGAAAGATAAAAATGCATGCAAATTGGTATGATCCAAAAAATGTGCTCTAACTTGAGAGAAAATTTTAGTTGTGCCGTTTTGCAAAATATTTTTGATAGCTGCTTCACAGAACTCCCATAGTTTTAGTACTTAGAAACTATTTTAAACCATAAATTTTCTGAACCAATCAGGGCTCTTCCCACGGATCACCCCCTTAGCCGATCTGAACCGTCCGTTCTAGCCGATCTGAACCGTCCACCTCTCTACAGCCCAATCCAAACCCCCCGCCCGCCTCTCTCTCCCCCTCTCCGCCGCCTCTCTCTTTCCCCTTCTCCCCGATCCAGATCCAACCCAAGCGCCGGTGCTCTGCAGTCCTCCGCCGCCGCCCATCCCCCGCCGCAGCTCCTCGTGGGAGCCGCACCGGTGCTCTGCGCGCAGAGCCCCATCTCGCAGCCGCCGTCGACCGGCGCGCCCACCGCATCCCCGCTCCTCCGCCCCGACGCCGACTCCGAAGACGGCGACAACGGATCCGCTGCGTCCCCCTCCCTGGCTCCCGCCCCCACGAGCTCCCCCGGCGAGGACAAGGCGGCGAAGGCGCCCGCCGATACCTTCGGATCCCTCCGCCCGCTCGCGCCCTTACCCCCTCTCCGCCTGCGGGGCCGCGACCCTCGCGCTGCTCCCTGACGACACGGGCGGGCGCGCGGGCCTCGACCCACGGGGCTCGTCCAAGTGGCGGGTGACCGGTGCTGGCAGCACCATCGTCGTCGCGAGGGGGCCGGAGGAGGCATCTTCCTGGCCATTGCCTACTTCGACCACTTCTTCCTGGTAATCAATCACCGCACCGCTGTTGTAAAACAAATTTAGCCTCTCTGCTTCTTAGGAACGGGAGGATGATGTGGTTGTGTGCATGCAGAGGACGGCCATGCCGTGGGTGGCGCGGCCCCTTTCCGTGGCATGCGTCTCCGTGGCGGCGAAGATGCAGTACTGCACGCCGTCACTGTCGGAACTCGACGCCGGCGGCAGCTACAAGTTCTGCTCCGCCTCCGTCCGCCGGATGGAGCTGCTCGTGCTATCAACCCTCGGCTGGAGCATGGCCACCTTACGCCCTTCCATTACCTCCCCTGCTTCTCTTCCCGGCTCGACCGGCACGATGGCTGCGGCGGCGGCGTGCATGACCCCGCCCGCATGGCCCCCAAGTCCATCGGCTTCATCTTTGCCACAACCGAAGGTTCATCTTCGTCCTGCACACCTTCTTAACTGAATATGGATCTTTCTTGCATTTTGTCTGACTGATATGTGCTGTGTTCATGCAGCCGACAGTGTGCTGGATTACAGGCCATCTACTATGGCTGCAGCTGCAATCCTGGCTGCATCCTATGGAGCTCTACTGACCAAAGAAGCACCAGAGTCCATGAAACTCTGCTTTTTTAGACTACTAGGCATGACTGCTTCTTCTTGGCCATGTCTAGTCAAAATCCATGACAACAATCTAGCTAGCTAGCTAGCAACCATGTCCCTGGCTATGTCCAGATATATATATATATCCTTCTCCATTGTAGATCCATTGTATTTGCATGCTGCTATATTATGTTAAGTTGAGTGAAGCGACCATATCCTCGTGTGTGTCTGTGTGTGTTATCATCTCCTAATGCTCCTACCAGCTTTCTGACTGTGGCAAATGATTTGACTCCTCTCACTTGGCCTAGGAGCAACACCACTGCTGATGAGAGCAGATCCTTTCCCTCAATAGACTAGCATCATTCCATTCTTACTCTGTAGTAGAATTGGTAGTGATAGAGTGGGCGAATCTATGTGATGTAGAGATACACTAAGACCATGCAAACATATATATTAGTTCTGCTAATGCTTACTGGTGAATTCAAGTCTGCTTATTTGAAGGTCCAACACTTGTGCATACTGATTTGTGTCCTTTTGAGTGAATTGTGTTTTCAGACTGCAATTTTGTGTTGTTGGTGAAGTGTTTTCTGAGTGAACTAGGAACGTTAGAAGGATATGATGTGGCTGTATCAGTTTCACCATGATGATTCTCATCAACTTGCACCTGGTCATAGTCCAGTAAATGCATGGCAGTGTTTTGTTCAATTATATTATATAAGAGTGACTCGTGTAGTATAAATTGTCATGGTCAAGTAGCTGTGTACAGCTGCATGCCATTATCTCATAAGAGTGACTCGTGTAGTATGAATTGACAGTGTGATCTAAGTATCATGTGTGTAATTGTGTATGCTTATATGACTTCTGGCACATTTCCTGTACCTACAATACAAATTTGTAAGCATAGCTTCTGTTGTCAATGCAAAAAATTGTTCCTTGTAATGTACATACTCATACTACATTTTTTGGATTGTTCATTTCAGTTTATCTTGTGCCGATGCTACTTAGTATGTACTCACATCTTCACGCTGGAAGGATAATACTGTAGGTAGACCATTTACTATTTTTTCATTTTTGAATATGGCTAACTCTGCTTCCCCCAATCTGCATATCCTCTGTTCTGAGCATTATTTTTTTGCCATATCCATTTCACACCTGGCATCTGCCATTGTAACTTCATACTGATGTAACATGTGAATCTGTTGGTCCTGCTTATTGTCTTTAAAGAAGTCAATGTACCTACCTATTTTTGTGCTATGTTATTATCTTTGATCCGTATCAGTTGTGTCTCTCTTAAGAGACTCCTACCTTTTCTGACTCGAGTTGTTAACAATTGTTCCATACTTCTGTTAGCTAGAACAATTTTTTTTATTTGGTACTGCATGAGTTTTTCCTACTGCAAACACAAAGTATTTGCTACTAGTAAAACAAGGATTTTGCTACTAGTAAAACAGGGATTTTTTATGCACGGCTACCTGATGAGTGCTTTCTTTGTACTATTTCACCTTGGCATGCATATGTTTATTTCACCTTAGACGGAAATGAGTGTTATCAAGGAAATGGTTTTAGGTAAACCAGCACCTCTCATCAGTCTTTCTTACTCAATGTTATCAGCTGCTTGGTTTTAGGTGATGGACTCATTTCCGGTGGTGGTTCTGCTTGGGTTTTCCTGATGTTGTTTCGCGTTGGGTTCTGATTCGCTTTGCTGCTATTGTTTCTGTGGTGATGCAGACTTGTGGTGAAAAAAGCAAGGCCAAGAAAGACTCCAACAAGCCCAAGCGCCGTCTTAGTCCTCATTTGAGCCCCAGATTTGATTTGTTGTTGTGGTTCGATTCACGTTGTTTCTGTGGCGTGCTGACGCATCCTGACCGGGGCCCATTTTGGTTCTGTTTTTGCAGGGACAGCTTCAGGAAGGACTCCAACATCAAGCATGTCTCCATGGTAAGCATCTTGGTTCCCTTTGCTCCCGCCCCTATCTCCTTGTTCTTATTCGAACTCGTGTTGTGATAGTTTTTCTTGCAAATCCCGTGTCCTGATTTGTGTTTAAATCGCAGGTTTGCAAGGTTGATGGTGAGAAGTGGAAGTATCTTTTGTGATGTTGTAAGTTACCCGCTCCCCCATCCCCTCTCTGTTACCGCTCTATTCAGTGTTGGTCTCTTCCGCCTGATCTCAGTGTTTGCTCGGTGATGCGATGAAATTTTGGCGGACTTTGTGTTGGTTTTCATGTTTCTGTGTCGCTGCACCGCGTCATATGGGTATTGTTCGACCCAATTGGTCAGTGATATTTAGAATTTAGTTGCTATGCAATTGTTGATCTACTCCTATTCTCAATTTGGTTGTTCAAATTTATGGTTTCCTGTGTTCAAATGTGTAACCTTGTAGCCTTGTTAGAATCTGTATAGTCTGCTCATCGATTCAAACTGCTGCTTGAATGTTGCTTTCCAAATCCACCATGCCATTCTGCACGATTTATTCAACGATTCTTCTTCTGTTAATATTTAATCCTGTAATCTGTCGCCTTGCACCACACTAACATTTGCTCCATGATTCCCTAACTACTCAACATGTTGATATGTTTTGAACATCTGAATTTTGTGTGTGTAGGGGGACTTGTGATGCAGCACGCCAAGCAACAGCATGGGGAGGGCGTATCTGAAATGTCACCACTGGTGGTGATGGATGGTTGCTGGTGGTGGTGGTAGTACCTCCTTGTCTTTCAGGCGGCTGTTGCTGCTGCTGGTAGAAATGGTAGCTACTTGGTAGCTACGTGGATGCTTGAATCTACATGTTTGCTGTTAGTACGTGTTTTAGCTCCTTGGTAGTACTTCCTGTGCTTGAATGTACCTTGAATGTACCTACTGTTGTACATGTGGCTGTTTAAGGAATCTTTTTGTGTTGAAAGAAATAAAATTGTCACCCGTGGCTATTTAAGATACATGCTTGTTTGAATTCCCTCTATTTCACTGTCGCTGGAACAATTTTGTTATGGAGGCCCAAAATTGAAATGGACTATAAAAAGTTTGAGGCCCAAAAAAGAAATGGACTGTAGAAGGCCGTGTCCTAGAAAATAAAAAGGCCAAATTCTTGGTCTCGACCCATGTAGTTGACACAAATTGCTAGAAAAATAATAATTAATGGGCTTGGCCCATATGGACGCCAAACTGGACCGGGCTCATTCTAAGTAACGACCTTTTCAATTGGTCGCAATTTTGCCACGTCAGATTGCCACGTCGGATCCGACATGGCCTGGGCAGACAGCCAGTGACCAAAACAAAAGGTCATGGGTTCAACGACCTTCTGTTTTGGTCGTAAACATCTACGACCTTATCACAGAGAAGGTCGCTAATTTTAGTTTACGACTGCAAGCTTTTGACCTTCTGTTTTTGGTCACAAAAAGTCGCAAATGAAGAACTATGACCTTTCAGCGGCCAATAGTGAGGGTCACAAGTTGACATATTTCTTGTAGTGCGAGGGTGAACTACTCCCTCCTCGTCATGGAGAGCACCGGGATGATGAAGATGGCCACTAGTGAGGGATCCCCCCTCCGGTAGGGTGCCGGAACAGGGTCCCGATTGGTTTTTGGTGGCTACAGAGGCTTGCAGCGGCGGAACTCCTGATCTAGGTTATTTTCTGGAGGTTTCTGTATTTATAGGAATTTTTGGCGTTGGTGTCACGTCAGGGGGGGGTCTCCGAGTCGTCCACGAGTTAGGGGGGCATGCCCAGGGGGGTAGGCGCCCCCTCCACCCTCGTGGACGGCTCGGGAATCTTTTGGCCCAACTCTTTTACTCCGGGGGCTTCTTTTGGGCCATAAAAAATCATCAAAAATTGGCACGTCAATTGGACTCCGTTTGTTATTCCTTTTCTGCAATACTCAAAAATAAGGAAAAAACAGGAACTGGCACTGGGCTCTAGGTTAATAGGTTAGTCCCAAAAATCATATAAAATAGCATATAAATGCATATAAAACATCCTAGATGGATAATATAATAGCATGGAACATTCAAAAAATACAGATACGTTGGAGACGTATCATCAACATAGAACAACAAGAGTGTTGTGTCTATTTTTGGGATTTTTCGGGGTTCGCTTGGAAATTTTTATACAATAACTAAGTTTCCTATGCATTTATGTGCATAATTCAAATTTGAACTACATGCACATGCTCCAGTCACTGGTACGCGTCGGTGCTATACGAACGGTTTTTAACCCTTTTCCGCGACGGCCTTTGGAACCGTCGCCTAGTGAGTGACGGTGATAGGGGGTCCTTCCCACACGACCCAGAAACCATCGGGGATATGCCCTCCTGGCACACACGCTTGGCAAAATGAGGTCGTGTGCGACCGGCGAGCGCTCAAATACGGAAATACGTAAAGTAGAGCTAAAAAATTCAATTATACAGGCGAAATTGTTTCCGATCGCAAGGATATCCCACAAAGTCAGTCCCCGCTAAATGTTTCCATTCGTATGTACATCCCACACAGTCGCTCCAAGGAAAACGTTTCCGTTCACAGGTACATCACACAAATTTTTTCCCGTTAAATCGTTTGTGATAGCGTTGCCATTGCACACGATATTAACAATTTTATCGTTTGCGTTATTGAATGCATCACACACGGTCCGTAGAAGAAACTGTGTGGCAAAGGCTGTCCATCACACAGAGTTTTTATGTGGTAAATGTTTGCGCAAGGTGGCCTAACGCAAACAGTTTCCAAGAGAAAGTTGTGTGTGATTGTTCATTGATCCAACACGGTTTATTCCTAGAAACTGTCTGCGTTGCCTGAGGTCATCGCCCACGGTATTTTTTTCAATAACCGTTTGCAATAGCAAAACCCAATTAGCAGGCTAATTCACCATTAGCAGGCTAATTGCCCTATTATTAATAATCCATTTATTAATCTAATTGACATTCATATTAAGCACATAATATATTTCATTTCCATATTAAGGAAGCAGAATTTCATAATTGAAATACATCAGAGTACAACATGATATAGCTTCAGCACTTAGCTACCTTTCGAAATTAGCATCATAAACGGTATATAGACAGATGCATCTCATCTGGAAAATTGCTGAAGCAGAAGGCGAATATTGATCCTTCATTCATGTTGAAGGTCTTTGCAACTTTAGGCCAGTGCCTGTGGATGATTGACCGCCCGTCCTTCGTCCTCTTCAGAAACACTTCAATATTGAACCGTGGGTGTTGTATGAAAACCTTCCTCGCCTCCTGACCATAGAGGTGGTTTGAGAGGTAATCATCAGTGAACTGCTTTGGAAAGGCCTGAAAACAAGTATGTGCATAAATATCTTCTCAATATTGGAAATGGGGCAAAGGAATAAAAAAAGGCAAGGTATAATAGTTAGTACCATCTTGTAGTGAACTGATGTCTTCTTCATTGTGCAGACAAAGATCTTGTTGTTTTTTGTTGCTAATTTCATTATCCTAACAATCTTACTGAGTTTCTTGACTTGATTGATATTCATGGACAACTCATTTCCCCATATGCAAAAAGGGTCAAACAGTGGGTCAAAACCTCTGACAGCAGGACCTACATGTGCAAGACCAAATTGTTAAAAACCTAAATATTAGAATGGTTCCTGCAATTGCACAATAATGTGCTATTAGACAACGGACCATGCACATGCAGTTAATAAACACCACAACAAATGAACCAAACGTTAACTGAGCACCACATTGCACAATATAACATACTCCTAGTAGAAGATCAGACAGTTAACCAAACCAAGCATGCTTAACAACTTGGAAATATAGCAATTGTATTTGTTTCTCATGTATTTAGTACAACCAAATTCGATTTATTTCTTACATGGTATACAATAACAGAATGCAACCACAACAATCGAACATCGCATTGCATAATTGAACCATGCAGTTAAGTAAACACCACAATAAATGAACCAGTTGTTAACTAAGCACCACGTTGCACAATATAACATACTCCTAATTGAAGATCAAACAGTTAACCAAACCAAGCATGCTTAACAACTTGGAAATATAGCAATTGTATTTTTTTCTCATGTATTTAGTACAACCAAATTCGATTTATTTCTTACATGGTATACAATAACAGAATGCAGCCACAACAATTGAACACAGCATTGCAGAATTGAACCATGCAGTTAAGTAAACACCCCAACAAATGAACCGAATGTTAACTGAGCACCACATTGCACAATATAACAAACTCCTAATAGAAGATCAGACAGTTAACCGAACCAAGCTTGCTTAACAACTTGGAAATATAGCAATTGTATTTGTTTCTCATGTATTTAGTACAGCCAAATTCGATTTATTTCTCACATGGTATACAATAACAGAATGCAGCCACAACAATTGAACATCGCATTGCAGAATTGAACCAAACAGTTAACTAAACACCACAACAAATGAACCAAACGTTAACTGAGCACCACATTGCACAACATAACATACTCCTAATAGAAGATCAGACAGTTAACCAAACCAAGCATGCTTAACAACTTGGAAATATAGCAATTTTATTTGTTTCTCATGTATTTAGTACAACCAAATTCGATTTATTTCTCACATGGTATACAATAACAGAATGCACCCACAACAATTGAACATCGCATTGCAGAATTGAACCAAACAGTTAACTAAACACGACAACAAATGAACCAAACGTTAACTGAGCACCACATTGCACAATATAACATACTCCTAATAGAAGATCAGACAGTTAACCAAACCAAGCATGCTTGACAACTTGGAAAATTGCACCCTCAAGAATTGAACATCACATTTGCAGAATTGAACCAAACAATTAACTGAACACCACATTGCACGGCATATAGAACATATACTCTAGAGCAGAAGATTGCATGGTAAAAGTAGTTAGCACAATTCACTAGAATTTGTTAAGGTAAGGTAGTAGCTAGCAAACTAAACATGGGTCCTTATATTGAGCTAATAAGACAAGCTACTCCTCATTGTCGGAGATATCGATGACGATTGGCTCCGTGGACATGGAAGAGGGCGAGGCCTCTGATTCGGGGTACCCTCGTCGTAGTGGTGACTTGCCTGAGCCGCTCCGGGCACCAACCTGCTGGCTCTCGAGATGAGGTAAGCACGTGCACGCTGAGAAAACACCTCGTAGTCTTCATCGAAGGCACCGACGGTGGCCTCGAGAAAATGCCATGAACTGTCATTTAAAGCAGCCAACCGCGTCGCAACGTCGGCATGCGAGGCATCGATGGTGGCCTTGACGGCGAGGTGCTCCTCCAAGATCTGGGGGTCGGCAAGAATGGCAGCCATCGCGGCCTCATCCGCGCATGCGGCCGCGATTTGCTTCTCCGCTGCCAAATGCTCCTTGAGATCCTGGCTATACTATGTGCACCATGGCTTAGGGCGGTGCTTATTTGGTGGAGGGGTCGGTGATTTGGGTGGAAGTGTCGCGCTCATGCCGGCGGTCGGGGCATGTGGGATGTGGAAGGAGGAGGAGGATGGGGGTCGTGTGTAGATTACCTGCCTGGATAGGCGAGGCCGAGCAGCGTGAAGGAGGGTCGCCGGCGAGGAGGTGGCACTACAAGCAAGGAGTGACGGTTTCAACTTGGAAAGGAAGGCGGAAACAGGGGAAATGTGGCTTTTGGTAAGGGGGGCAGGGAGGTAGATATTTCCGCGGAAGTCGAAAATTTGGAATCGCTTCAGCGAAAAAACTGGCACGCAAAGTGTCATCAGACACGGTCCCTTATTCAGAACTGTGTACGATATGTGAACATCACAAACGATTCAGATAGCTTAACCCGTGTGTGATGAGTTTGAACGTCAAAATTTTTGGTTTGAATTTCCCTGGTTACAGTGGTCATCCACGTCATTGCATAATTTGGGTACACAAAGGAGGCTACAGCACACCCACACTTCTTAATCGAGAAAGTTCAGCAATTCAACAGAGCTAGCTGACCTAAACATTACTCTAACAAATTAAAGACCGGCGCTCTTAATTAAACAAAACAAAGAGTACTACTACGGCTGGTGCTCGTCGATCTCCGCCGCCGCCTCCATGTCCAGCTCGCGCCCGGCGGTCTCCTCGGGAAGGGACTCCATGGCATCAATTGCACCATACTCCACAAGCATCTCGCAATCCGCGTCCCCCATATCTTTGGAATAGGTTGCCACGAGCTGGGCATGGGCGGCCGCAATCTGGGCTTTGGCGGGCTCCGTCGTGGCAAGGTATGCCGCGCAGGAACGGACGGCTGCTCGAACTCTCTCGGCGATTGCCAACTCTTCGGCCGTGGGTTGCCGACCGTTGTCGGAGAAGCTTCGTTTGATTTGTGCGGTGACCGCCATGAGCTGGGCATGGATGGCCTCGACATGGTCGTGGGCGGCCTCCATCATGGCTAAGGCCGCCGCTGCGGAACAGATAGCTGATGTGCCACTCTCGCGAGTTGCTATCCCCGAGGCAGATGCTGCTGCCGCCGCCGCCTGAGAAGCAACAGCAGCCGTTTGGGCTGCCTTGGCCGCCTGGACGCAGATTGAGGTTGCTCTCATGAAGCTTGTTAGCACACGCTTGGCGGCTGCGGCCGCGCTCTCGCTGGAGTGGGCCGCCGAAGTTGCCCTCACGACGCGGGTCCACGTCCCCATCTTTCACCAGCGGTGATTGAACAGTGAAATGATATTTTGAGGAGCGAGCTAGTGCTCTTTACACTCCAACGGTGCTCCAAGATATTTTGTGCTGCATCTCCAACGGTTGGTGATAATAAACTATGTGCGATCTATTTGATTTTTTGTCTTGATTTGAATTACGTAATGGGGTGACGGCTGCAAAGGATGGTGTTTGAATTGCTAGAACTTTTATCTGCAGTGAACATGCAACTATAGGTGTGTCATCAAAAAAATTGGAATTATTCAGGGTTCGTTTGGACGTTTTTATACATTAACTTGTTTTTTTAGGCATTTCAGGTGCATAGTTCAAATTTGAACTGCGTGCACATGCTCCAGTGCATATAAACTAGTTGAAAAATCAAATATGTGTCCTTGGTTGCATTCTTAGGTCCCATGCAAGAAATGAGAATTGGTGTCAAACACCCTGCCACCGTCACTCGGCCGCAAACATTGAGATACTTGGTTTTAAAATTCTAGTAAATCCAAAACTCGTCTGAAATTCATGAAACTAGGCATGCTATCATGGAGCGGCATGAACATGCCGTGGTTAAAATTTTGTCCCATTTGGGGCAGGTTTGGGTATAAGCTTCTCACAACAAGCATGATGGTTTCGGTAGGGAACGTGCCACCTTTGGGGACAAAACAATATCCGTTGCCTCTTATTTCTTCCAAAAAATTTCTAGTGTCAACATAGAACAACAGGAGTGTTGTGTTTAATTTTTGAATTTTTCAGGGTTCATTTGGACATTTTTATACATTGACTTGGTTTTGTAGGCAATTCAGGTGCATAATTCAAATTTGAACTACATGCACATGCTCCAGTGCATATAAACTGGTCGAAAAACCAAATTTGTGTCCTTGGGTGCATGCTTAGGTCCCATGCAAGAAATGGGAATGAATTTCAAACACCAGGGCACCGTTGATTGTCGGCAAAACATTGAGATACTTTGTTTTTAAATTCTAGTAAATCCAAAACTCGTCTGAAATTCATGAAACTTGGCATGCTATCATGGAATGGCACCCGACATGTTGTGGTATTTTTCGTGTCCATTTTGAGAGAAGGCGCACTCGAATAACAGCCAACAAAGGCATTTTGAAAAAATAGCTGCCACTTTAATATCTCAAACATTTGTATAATTCAAATGGTGTGCGTTCTGTTAACCATTTACGTGATGCCACGTATGTTCGTTTTAATGGCTATAGGCGGTGCCATGCGGACAGCTGCTTGACCTTGACTGGACGGGAGGCGTGCGAGCGGAGTCTGGTGCGTAGGCTGACCGAGAGGCGTGCAAGGTGTCCTCCAATGTGTAGGCTCACCGAGAATCGTGTGAGTTGTCCGCTGCGCAGGCTCACTGGGAAGTGAGCCCTTTGACTTCCATGGTCGGCCGCCTTCCTCTCCATTAATGGCGCCCGCGCCGCTGTTTAATATGGGCGGCCTTACTGTTCGCCTCCCATTCCCCTCCCTCCTGCAGACCTCCACCAACGCCATGGCGCAGAATGATCATCTGCCACTAGTCTTCAAGTTTGGTGAAGTCGACTCCGAGCTGGAGGACATAGAAAATAAGGAGGAATGGGGCCTCTTGGACATGGCCCAGAACGAGCTGGTCGTGGCGGTTGCTGCCCCCACTCCCGTCCCAGCTCCCATCCCTGCGCCCGCACAAGCGACCATCCCCATAGCATTGACGGGCTGGTCACCGAGCACTATCACAGAGCTGGAAGCCGCGGGCGTCAGCGAGGTCTCCGTGGACCCGCACGAGCTCGTGTACATGCCAGCGCCAGCACCCGTGCTCGTGCCCGTGCGCGCCCCTCCACCCGGCGTGGCACCGGCCCCCGTGCATTTGGCTGCACCCGCTGCGCCCCGTGCCCCTGCCCGTGCACGCCCCTCCACCCTCCGCGGCGCCGGTACCCGCGCGTTTGGCTGCACCCGCCGTGCCCGTGCCCGTGCGCGCGCCCCCCTCAGCGGAATTAGATGCTGTCGTCGACCGCTACCTCTTAGCGGCGCATGTTGCCGTCCTCCTGCGCCCCACCCGTCGATCACGCGACGTGTCAGTGTACAAAAGTAGGGGCTCTCCTTTTGCCCCCTTTACTTGTGCACGGGCAGCCAGAGCCGCGCCCGCGGCCACACTTAGCAGGGCAGCGGAGGGGAGCCGGAGGGAAGCCGGAGTACGAGACAACCAAGGCGATGCCAAGACCATAAACACTAGAGAGCAAAGTGGCGAGGTGGACTCCCCCGGCAAGACCCTTGCCTGGGCGGCCTCCGCGGCCCTGGCAAGAGCCTTGCCGGGGCAGCTTGCCCAATGCCAGCAGAGCGAGCCGCCCTTGAGCCCAAGGGTTCCAAACACCGCCAACAACTACATTGGAACCAAGGCTCGGGAGGCGCCTCCGTGATGGCATGCAGATATTTTTCAAGATCATAAACACACGAGATTAGATGAAGACCAGAAGACGACGACCCTCGGCGGGATCCTAGCCGAGGAAACCCACAAGACCCCCGGCAAGATTCATGCCGGGGACAACCACGATGCCACGGCAAGACCCTTGCCGGGGCCCCGGCAAGACCCTTGCCGAGGACACCAGTGAGGCCGCAGCCAGGCCCATGCCTACCAAGACTTCACTACCGTCCCCATGCAGCTGCTAGCTCAACCAGCTGGGCAGGCACCTGCGTGGCGACCAGCAGCCTCTACACCGACTTAGCAAAGCACCTGCATGGTGGCATGCAAGTGTTCCTGAAGGCTCCACCACCGCGCCAGCCCAGCAGCCAGCCAACGTGGCACCACGACGCCTCGTCAGCTCGGGCGCGTGACGAAGCAAGGCGAGGCGGCGACAGCTGGGACGTGCTTCCTTGCCGTCCCCGGTAAAGCGAGAGGGGCACGTCGGCAGCGCATTAAATGCATTTGTCCCATGGTGCCAGAGGATAGACTCATCCACTGTACACCTTTCCACCTCCTGTGTGCCACTGTGGTGACCCCTTTTGCCTATAAAAGGAGGCCCAAGGCGACCAAGAGAAGGATTCGGATCTTTTTTTTGACCAGGAACAGTAGGAAAGGCTCCTACTGTGTTAATATATTAATAAATAGTGCGGGGGGCTATACAATGAAGTATTTACATGAGGTTTATCTCATCCACTTTGTGGCAAGAGAAGCAAGGGCTAGTTTAGAGTGCTATCAAAGAAGTTTACAAAATTGTGAACTAAAGGCTTATATGCCTCTTTAACCCTGTGTTGTAGAAGCTCAAAATCTTTCTTAAATCTCCCAAGCCAAGACTGGAAGGAGGGTGGTATAGCTCTGAAGTGATGATTGTTCCTCTCCTTCCAAATGCTCCAAGCCGCCACAATGAATTTTTCCAGGAACAAGGGCGGCGGGTGGTTATTCTTCTGGTCTTGAATAGCTTGTAGCCTGCCAGGGAAGGGTTCCCAGAGGATGTCAAGTTTACCCCAACATTGCTTGCTGAAAGCGCAGGTGAAAATCATGTGCTCAACGGTTTCCTCAATGCTTTGGTTACAGAGCAAGCAGTTGTGGTCATCCCCGATGTTATAATGTCTTCTTTTAAGCATATTGCACGTGTTAAGTCGATCGTGGAATAACAGCCAAGCAAACACCTTAAGCTTCATTGTGCATTTTGATTTCCAAATCCAACCAAAGACTTGGTGGGAATGAAGATCTTTGAAGAAAAAACAGTAGTAATCTGTTGACTTGAAGTTCGTTTTGCCCCACACATAGTGCCACACGTCTGAAGTGGCCGTTGAGGGTTGAAGCGCTGCCGCAACAGCCTGCATTTGTCTGATCTCATCATGCGCTTGGGGCGACAACGGAAGGTGGAACGCTTCATGCAGAGATGTGATCCCCAAGAAATCTTTGACCGAGATGTCTTCGTTCAAAGAATGAGAGAAAGCACGTGGGTGTGAGTCTTGTAGGATCTGATCAGCCCAGAGATCTTTCCAAAATAAGGCAGTGGTACCACAGACAAAGTTAATGCTTGAGATTCCCCTAAACTTGGGAGAGAGTTTGAGGATATCGCGCCACCAAAAGGAGCCAACTGGGTCCGTAGCATGAGGTATCTTCTCCGTGTAGTACGAGTCCCAAGTTAGTTGGACCCAGGGGATGTCCATCTTGTTGTAGAATTTGTGTAAAAACTTGAGGAGCAAAGCTTCATTATGGACACGTAGGTTGAGGACTCCTTGGCCACCTTTGCTTTTGGGTTTACACACCATATCCCAGGCAGCTAGAGAGTTACATTTATCTCCTTATTCTGTTTTCTTGATCCACAAGCATCTTCTTCTGATTTTGTCAAGCATTTCAATAAGCTTAAGAGGAAAGTGAAGAGTGCACGTCGCATAAATGAGGAGTGATGTGACGGTCGAATTGAGCAAGGTCAACTTCCTTGCATGTGACATAAGAGAGAGTGTGGAGCAAAGACTTCTCTCAATGGAGCAGACTAGTTTTATGAAGTCTTGAATATTGGGTCGAGACGTGCCCAAAGGAAGACCGAGGTAAGTGAATGGCATGGCTCCCACCGGGCACTCGAAAATCGAGGCAATTTGCATGGCAAGCTGTTGATCCAAGTTGATGGGAATGAGTGTTGATTTATGAAAGTTGATCTTGAGTCCGATCGATCGGGCATAGTTGGTGAGGATATTTTTGATAATCAAAGCTTGTCGGGGGCAGGCCGGCATAAGTAATATTGTGTCGTCAGCGTACTGCACAATCGGGTAGTCCATTTGACCATTACTAGGGAATGAAAGCTGGATTAATCCATTTCTAAAGGCATCATTGATGGCAGACTGCATTAAATCGGCCGCAAGGACAAAAATGAGGGGTGAGAGAGGGTCACCCCGCGAACTCCCCGACGACAGTGAAACTGCCTGCCCGGCACTCCATTAAGCAGAATAGAAGATCTTCCCGAGGAGAATATGGATTTAATCCAAGAGAGCCATTTGTCATTAAACCCCATATGCTTCATGATGTTGCTCATTGGATCTTGCTCAATGGTATTGAAGGCTTTGGCAAAATCCAATTTGAGTAACACGATTGGACGCTTTGAAGCTTGACATTGGTGGATATATTGGAAAGTCCAAGCTAGGCAGCCTTGTATAGATTGTCCTCTAATGAATCCATATTGGTTGCGATGAATAATCCTCAAAATGACCTTTTGCAAGCGGTTCGCCAGCAACTTGGTGATGAGCTTGAGGCAACAATTGAGTAGTGTGAGCGGATGATAATCATTGACAGTTGATGGGGACCCATTTTTGGGATAAGAGTGATTAGTCCATCATTAATGCTTTGAAGGTTGAGCTTTCCCTCATGGAATTGATTGCATAGGTTGTAGAAGTCGTCCTTGATGATAGGCCAGCAAGCTTTGAGGAACAGTCCACTAAAACCGTCCGGGCCAGGTGCCCTATCGCCAGGCATCTCCTTAACCACTGAGTCAATTTCCTCATGTGTGAAGGGTAGTGTGAGATGATCAAGATTTTCAGTTGGCCTTATCAAATATCGAAGATCAAATTGAATTTGTGTGGGATTTGAGGTACCTAGACTTTCAGTATAGGCCTGAAAAAGAAGGGCCTTCTTACTCGTGTGGTCTTCAACCATGAGGCCGTCATCGGTCTGCAAATTGGCAATGTTGTTCTTTCGGTATCTCTCCGTAGCTACTGCCTGAAAAAAATTGAATTCTCGTCTCCAAATTTGACCCAGCGAATGGTGCATCTGTTCTTCCAATATTGCTTCTGATAATCCAGTAGGCGTAGGAGGTGATTCTTGATGATTTTTCAAAAGTTTCCCTCTGGAAGTGTGAGAGGTCGAAGGTCCTCAAGAGCATCCAAATCAGAAAGTGCTTTATTGGTGTTTTCAATAGCAATTGAGAAGCGGGAGATATTTTTACTCCAAGATTTTAACTCTTGTCTAAGGAGCTTGAACTTTCGACACAGGCTCATGGCAGCATTGTCTGAACGGACAGGACGGTCCCAAACTTTCTTAACCACTTCCATAAAGCCAGGGTGAAGAAGACAATATGATTCAAAGTGAAATATTTTGGCACGTGGAATTTTTATCTCAATAGATACCACACAAGGTGTGTGATCAGACGTGGGTTTGCAAAGAGGTTTAACCAGTGTGTTGGGGTACACATGTGTCCAATGGAGTGACGTGAAGAACCAATCTAGTTGCTCGAGGAGGGGGTCCTGCTGCATGTTACTCCACAAGAATAGCCTGCCTTCGATGGGTAGTTCAACAAGATTATGCTTTCGGGTCATATCATTGAAAGTAGACATGTCATTAACATCACCACCTGGTTTATTATGATTCTCAGGACTACGAATGTAATTAAAGTCACCCAGGAAAAGGCAATCATCATTCGGGGGAATGTCCCTGCCATAAAGCCATTGTGTGAATGTGTCTCGAGCATGGCCAGAGCAAGGGCCATAGATATTAAAAAGCGTCCAGGCTTGTGCAGATAGTGTGCAAGTGAACTGAATGCCTAGAGCAAAATCCTCCTGGACAATAACAGTGCCAGAAAACATGGAGCTATTCCAAACAGTGAGAATACCACCCGAAGCACCACGAGAGGGAATATAAGCGAACTTATCAAATCGCTTGGGGCAACAAGTTTTAACAAAAGCAAAATCGATGACAGGTTTTTTAGTTTCTTGCAAGCAAACGATAGCACACCCACTAACTGCAATCGCATTAGATAGTGCGAGAAGTTTCTTGTCTGAATTTAACCCACGAATGTTCCAGCACAAGACATTCCAGTTACGCAGGAGCGGCATGGAAGAACGCAAAAATCAAGTAGAAGAAGAAGGTTCCTCCTCCACCATGGAGCTGGTGGTTACCACAGCATCCGAGGCCAGCAGCACAGCATCAGTAAGCTCCTCGGGGGGACGGCACAACGGTTGATGTCGATGTCTTGCATGGCGCAAAGAGGGGTTGGTGGAGGCGGCTGATCCACAGGTTCAGAAGGGCCAGCATTAGAAGAAGGAACCACTCTGGGCTTAACTTTGGGTGAGGTGATGCGCACATCAGTAATTTGAGGCACTCTGAAGCCATCAAACACTGTAGATCTGGTGCTGCGACGTACTTCCGTGGTCACTAGTGGAGCCTTGCACTTGGAGTGGCGTGGACAAGTGGTGGACGGCCCAGGAACATCAGAAAGCATGTGGCTAGGCCCAATTCAGGTTCACCATCCATGGGCTGAGGTAAAGCCGACGCAAGCCCATCATTCAAATCCACTGGTGGCGGCAAATAGAGGCAGCCTCAGAAGCATCAGGGTCATCTGCCAAAATGCAAGCACTGGTGGAGTCCACATCCAAATCACTGTCAAGCGTCATTTGATTAGCTTCATAAGAACTAGCAGGCAACACAGTAGGCATGACAGAGACAGCTTGATCAGGTGTGATTTCAGACATCTGAACTAAAGAACTAGTTGCAGGGTTGTGTATACCAGCAGTAAAGCACAGCAGATGATTAACATCATTAGTAGCCACTTGAAGAAAAGTCCTGGGAGGTGTCACTTGCAATTGCAAAGGGGGTAATCCATACCCAGAGCTCCAAGGCCCATAAGCAGCAACAACAGACAGTATTGATCTGGATAAATATTCAGTGAAGATCGGATCTTTTCAGCAAGTCACACCCCGTAGCTAGCTCAAGAACACAAGAACACTCAAATACATCCACCAAAGCAGGACTAGGGTATTACGCATCTCCGCGGCCCGAACCTGGGTAAACGGTTCGTGTGCTTGCTGTCAGACCCGCTCTTTGCACAACCTCACGCCCGCCAACCATAGAAGGGATCCCAGTGATTCCATAGGTGTTGATTTCCCCCGACATCTTTGGCGCGCCAGGTAGGGGGCGCAGTTGTGAAAATCTGGTCTGATCAGAGCAGCGATTTCATCGTGGCCGTCGTCCCAAGGAAGAAGACGACCAAGCTTGACGGCACCGTCTGCAGATGCGGTGGTGTTGGAAATATGCCCTAGAGGCAATAATAAAATGGTTATTATTATATTTCCTTGTTCATGATAATTGTCTATTGTTCATGCTATAATTGTGTTATCCGGAAATCGTAATACATGTGTGAATACATAGACCACAACATGTCCCTAGTGAGCCTCTAGTTGACTAGCTCGTTGATCAACAGATAGTCATGGTTTCCTGACTATGGACATTGGATGTCATTGATAACGGGATCACATCATTAGGAGAATGATGTGATGGACAAGACCCAATCCTAAGCATAGCACAAGATCGTGTAGTTCGTTTGCTAGAGCTTTTCCAAATGTCAAGTATCATTTCCTTAGACCATGAGATTGTGCAACTCCCGGATACCATAGGAGTGCTTTGGGTGTGCCAAACGTCACAATGTAACTGGGTGGCTATAAAAGTGCACTACGGGTATCTCCGAAAGTGTCTGTTGGGTTGGCACGAATCGAGACTGGGATTTGTCACTCCGTATGACAGAGAGGTATCTCTGGGCCCACTCGGTAATGCATCATCATAATGAGCGCAGTGTGACCAAGTGTTTGGTCACGGGATCATGCATTACGGTACGAGTAAAGTGACTTGCCGGTAACGAGATTGAACAAGGTATTGGGATACTGACGATCGAATCTCGGGCAAGTAACGTACCGATTGACAAAGGGAATTGCATACGGGATTGATTGAATTCTCGACATCGTGGTTCATCCGATGAGATCATCGTGGAACATGTGGGAGCCAACATGGGTACCCAGATCCCGCTGTTGGTTATTGACCGGAGAGTCGTCTCGGTCATGTCTGCATGTCTCCCGAACCCATAGGGTCTACACACTTAAGGTTCGGTGACGCTAGGGTTATAGAGATATTAGCATGCGGAAATCCGAAAGTTGTTCGGAGTCCCGGATGAGATCCCGGACGTCACGAGGAGTTTCGGAATGGTCCGGAGGTGAAGAATTGTATATAGGAAGTCCAGTTTCGGCCACCGGGAAAGTTTCGGGGGTCACCGGTATTGTACCGGGACCACCGGAAGGGTCCCGGGGGGTCCACCGGGTGGGGCCACCTATCCCGAAGGGCCCCATGGGCTGAAGTGGGAGGGAACCAGCCCCTGGTGGGCTGGTGCGCCACCCTTGGGCCTCCCCCTGCGCCTAGGGTTGGAAACCCTAGGGGTGGTGGGCGCCCCACTTGGCTTGGGGGGCAAGCCACCCCCTTGGCCACCGCCCCCCTTGGAGATTGGATCTCCTAGGGCCGGCGCCCCCCCAGGAGTCCTATATAAAGAGGGGGGAGGGAGGGCAGCCGCACCCAAGCCCCTGGCGCCTCCCTCTCCCTCCCGTGACACCTCTCCCTCTTGCTGAGCTTGGCGAAGCCCTGCCGAGATCCCCGCTGCTTCCACCACCACGCCGTCGTGCTGCTGGATCTCCATCAACCTCTCCCTCCCCTTGCTAGATCAAGAAGGAGGAGATGTCTTCCCCAACTGTCCGTGTGTTGAACGCGGAGGTACCGTCCATTCAGCGCTCGGTCATCCGTGATTTGGATCACGACGAGTACGACTCCATCAACCCCGTTCACTTGAACGCTTCCGCTCGCGATCTACAAGGGTATGTAGATGCACTCTTTTCCCTCCCGTTGCTAGAAGACTCCATAGATTGTTCTTGGTGATGCGTAGAAATTTTTTAATTTCTGCAACGATCTCCAACAGTGGCATCATGAGCTAGGTCTATGCGTAGTTTCTATGCACGAGTAGAACACAAACTTGTTGTTGGCGTAGATGTTGTCAATTTTCTTACCACTACTAGTCTTATCTTGTTTCGGCGGCATCGTGGGATGAAGCGGCCCGGACCGACCTTACACGTACGCTTACGTGAGACAGGTTCCACCGACTGACATGCACTAGTTGCATAAGGTGGCTAGCGGGTGTCTGTCTCTCCCACTTTAGTCGGATCGGATTCGATGAAAAGGGTCCTTATGAAGGGTAAATAGAAGTTGGCATATCACGTTGTGGTTTTACGTAGGTAAGAAACGTTCTTGCTAGAAACCTATAGAAGCCACGTAAAAACATGCAACAACAATTAGAGGACGTCTAACTTGTTTTTGCAGTATATGCCTTGTGATGTGATATGGCCAAAAGGATGTGATGAATGAAATATATGTGATGTGTGAGATTGATCATGTTCTTGTAATAGGAATCACGACTTGCATGTCGATGAGTATGACAACTGGCAGGAGCCATATGAGTTGTCTTTATTTTTTGTATGACATGCGTGTCATTGAATAACGCCATGTAAATTACTTTACTTTATTGCTAAACACGTTAGCCATAGAAGTAGAAGTAATCGTTGGCGTGACAAATTCATGAAGACACGATGATGGAGATCATGGTGTCATGCCGGTGACGAAGATGATCATGGCGCCCTGAAGATGGAGATCAAAGGAGCAAGATGATACTGGCCATATCTTGTCACTATTTGATTGCATGTGATGTTTATCATGTTTTACATCTTATTTGCTTAGAACGACGGTAGCGTAAGTAAGATGATCCCTTATAATAATTTCAAGAAAGTGTTCCCCCTAACTATGCACCATTGCGAAAGTCCGTTGTTTCGAAGCACCACGTGATGATCGGGTGTGATAGATTCTAACGTTCACATACAACGGGTGTAAGACGGATTTACACATGCAGAACACTTAGGTTGACTTGACGAGCCTAGCATGTACAGACATGGCCTCGGAACACAAGAGACCGAAAGGTCGAACATGAGTCGTATAGAAGATACGATCAACATGAAGATGTTCACCGATGTTGACTAGTCCGTCTCACGTGATGATCGGACACGGCCTAGTTGACTCGGATCATGTTTCATTTAGATGACTAGAGGGATGTCTATCTGAGTGGGAGTTCATTGAATAATTTGATTAGATGAACTTAATTATCATGAACTTAGTCTAAAATCTTTACAATATGTCTTGTAGATCAAATGGCCCACGCTAATGTTGCCCTCAACTTCAACGCGTTCCTAGAGAAAACCAAACTGAAAGATGATGGCAGCAACTATACGGACTGGGTCCGGAACCTGAGGATCATCCTCATAGCTGCCAAGAAAGATTATGTCCTAGAATCACCGCTAGGTGACGCACCCATCCCAGAGAACCAAGACGTTATGAACGCTTGGCAGCAGCGTGCTGATGATTACTCCCTCATTCAGTTCGGCATGCTTTACAGCTTAGAACCGGGGCTCCAAAAGCGTTTTGAGCAACACGGAGCATATGAGATGTTCGAAGAGCTGAAAATGGTTTTCCAAGCTCATGCCCGGGTCGAGAGATATGAAGTCTCCGACAAGTTCTTCAATTGTAAGATGGAGGAAAATAGTTCTGTCAGTGAGCACATACTCAAAATGTCTGGGTTACACAACCGCTTAACTCAGCTGGGAGTCAATCTCCCGGATGACGCGGTCATTGACAGAATCCTTCAGTCGCTTCCACCGAGCTACAAGAGCTTTGTGGTGAACTTCAATATGCAGGGGATGGAAAAGACCATTCCTGAGGTATATTCAATGCTGAAATCAGCGGAGGTGGAGATCAAAAAGGAACATCAAGTGTTGATGGTGAATAAAACCACTAAGTTCAAGAAAGGCAAGTGTAAGAAGAACTTCAAGAAGGACGGCAAGGGAGTTGCCGCGCCCGGTAAGCCAGTTGCTGGGAAGAAGCCAAAGAATGGACCCAAGCCAGAGACTGAGTGCTTTTATTGCAAGGGAAGTGGTCACTGGAAGCGGAACTGCCCCAAGTACTTGGCGGAGAAGAAGGCCGGCAACACCAAAGGTATATGTGATATACATGTTATTGATGTGTACCTTACCAGCACTTGTAGTAGCTCCTGGGTATTTGATACCGGTGCGGTTGCTCATATTTGTAACTCAAAGCAGGAGCTGCGGAATAAACGGAGAATGGCAAAGGACGAGGTGACGATGCGCGTCGGGAATGGTTCCAAGGTCGATGTGATCGCCGTCGGCATGCTGCCTCTACATTTACCTACGGGATTAGTTTTAAACCTCAATAATTGTTATTTAGTGCCAGCTTTGAGCATGAACATTGTATCAGGATCTCGTTTAATTCGAGATGGCTACTCATTTAAATCCGAGAATAATGGTTGTTCTATTTATATGAGAGATATGTTTTATGGTCATGCCCCGCTGGTTAATGGTTTATTCTTAATGAATCTCGAACGTAGTGTTACACATATTCATAGTGTGAATACCAAAAGATATAAGGTTGATAATGATAGTCCCACATACTTGTGGCACTGCCGTCTTGGTCACATCGGTGTCAAACGCATGAAGAAGCTCCATGCAGATGGACTTTTGGAGTCTCTTAATTACGAATCATTTGACACGTGCGAACCATGCCTCATGGGTAAGATGACCAAGACTCCGTTCTCCGGAACAATGGAGCGAGCAACCAACTTATTGGAAATCATACATACTGATGTGTGCGGTCCAATGAGTGTTGAGGCTCGCGGTGCCTATCGTTATGTTCTCACTCTCACTGATGACTTGAGTAGATATGGGTATGTCTACCTAATGAAACACAAGTCTGAGACCTTTGAAAAGTTCAAGGAATTTCAGAGTGAGGTTGAGAATCAACGTGACAGAAAAATAAAGTTCTTACGATCAGATCGTGGAGGGGAATATTTGAGTCACGAATTTGGCACACACTTTAAGGAAATGTGGAATAGTTTCACAACTCACGCCGCCTGGAACACCTCAGCGAAATGGTGTGTCCGAACATCGTAATCGCACTCTATTGGATATGGTGCGATCTATGATGTCTCTTACCGATCTACCGCTCTCATTTTGGGGCTATGCTTTAGAGACTACCACATTCACTTTAAATAGGGCTCCGTCGAAATCCGTTGAGACGACACCGTATGAATTATGGTTTGGGAAGAAACCTAAGCTGTCGTTTCTAAAAGTTTGGGGATGCGATGCTTGTGTCAAGAAACTTCAACCTGAAAAGCTCAAACCCAAGTCGGAGAAATGCGTCTTCATAGGATACCCTAAGGAAACCATTGGGTATACCTTCTACCTCAGATCCGAAGGCAAGATCTTTGTTGCTAAGAACGGATCCTTTCTGGAGAAAGAGTTTCTCTCGAAAGAAGTAAGTGGGAGGAAAGTGGAACTTGATGAAGTACTACCTCTTGAACCGGAAAGTAGCGCAGCTCAGGAAGATGTTCCTGTGGTGCCTGCACTGACTAGAGAGGAAGCTAATGATGATGGTCAAGGTACTTCGGATCAAGTTACTACTGAACTTCGTAGGTCCACGAGGACACGTTCCACACCAGAGTGGTATGGCAACCCTGTCCTGGAAATCATGTTGTTAGACAACGGTGAACCTTCGAACTATGAAGAAGCAATGGCGGGCCCAGATTCCAACAAATGGCTTGAAGCCATGCAATCTGAGATAGGATCCATGTATGAAAACAAAGTGTGGACTTTGACAGACTTGCCCGATGATCGGCGAGCGATAGAAAACAAATGGATCTTTAAGAAGAAGACGGACGCGGATGGTAATGTTACCATCTATAAAGCTCGACTTGTCGCTAAGGGTTATCGACAAGTTCAAGGGGTTGACTACGATGAGACTTTCTCACCCGTAGCGAAGCTGAAGTCCGTCCGAATCATGTTAGCAATTGCCGCATACTATGATTATGAGATATGGCAAATGGACGTCAAAACGGCATTCCTTAACAGCTTTCTTAAGGAAGAATTGTATATGATGCAGCCGGAAGGTTTTGTCGATCCTAAGAATGCTAACAAGGTATGCAAGCTCCAGCGCTCCATCTATGGGCTGGTGCAAGCATCTCGGAGTTGGAACATTCGATTTGATGAGATGATCAAAGCGTTTGGGTTTACACAGACTTATGGAGAAGCCTGTGTTTACAAGAAAGTGAGTGGGAGCTCTGTAGCATTTCTCATATTATATGTGGATGACATACTGTTGATGGGAAATGATATAGAATTCTTGGGAAGCATAAAGGCCTACTTGAACAAGTGTTTTTCAATGAAGGACCTTGGAGAAGCTGCTTATATATTAGGCATCAAGATCTATAGAGATAGATCAAGACGCCTCATTGGTCTTTCACAAAGTACGTACCTTGACAAGATATTGAAGAAGTTCAATATGGATCAGTCCAAGAAGGGGTTCTTGCCTGTATTGCAAGGTGTGCAATTGAGCACGGCTCAATGCCCGACCACGGCAGAAGATAGAGAAAAGATGAGTGTCGTCCCCTATGCCTCGGCCATAGGGTCTATTATGTATGCCATGCTGTGTACCAGACCTGATGTAAACCTTGCCGTAAGTTTGGTAGGAAGGTACCAAAGTAATCCCGGCATGGAACACTGGACAGCGGTCAAGAATATCCTGAAGTACCTAAAGAGGACTAAGGATATGTTTCTCGTTTATGGTGGTGACGAAGAGCTCGTCGTAAAGGGTTACGTCGATGCTAGCTTCGACACAGATCTGGATGACTCTAAGTCACAAATCGGATACGTGTATATTTTGAATGGTGGGGCAGTAAGCTGGTGCAGTTGCAAGCAAAGCGTTGTGGCGGGATCTACATGTGAAGCGGAATACATGGCGGCCTCAGAGGCAGCACAAGAAGCAATCTGGGTGAAGGAGTTCATTACCGACCTAGGAGTTATTCCCAATGCGTCGGGCCCGATGACTCTCTTCTGTGACAACACTGGAGCTATTCCCCTTGCCAAGGAGCCCAGGTTTCACAGGAAGACCAGGCATATCAAGCGTCGCTTCAACTCCATTCGTGAAAATGTTCAAAATGGAGACATAGATATTTGTAAAGTACATACGGACCTGAATGTAGCAGATCCGTTGACTAAACCTCTCCCTAGAGCAAAACATGATCAACAACAGAACTCTATAGGTGTTCGATTCATCACAATGTAACTAGATTATTGACTCTAGTGCAAGTGGGAGACTGTTGGAAATATGCCCTAGAGGCAATAATAAAATGGTTATTTTTATATTTCCTTGTTCATGATAATTGTCTATTGTTCATGCTATAATTGTGTTATCCGGAAATCGTAATACATGTGTGAATACATAGACCACAACATGTCCCTAGTGAGCCTCTAGTTGACTAGCTCGTTGATCAACAGATAGTCATGGTTTCCTGACTATGGACATTGGATGTCATTGATAACGGGATCACATCATTAGGAGAATGATGTGATGGACAAGACCCAATCCTAAGCATAGCACAAGATCGTGTAGTTCGTTTGCTAGAGCTTTTCCAAATGTCAAGTATCATTTCCTTAGACCATGAGATTGTGCAACTCCCGGATACCATAGGAGTGCTTTGGGTGTGCCAAACGTCACAACGTAACTGGGTGGCTATAAAGGTGCACTACGGGTATCTCCGAAAGTGTCTGTTGGGTTGGCACGAATCGAGACTGGGATTTGTCACTCCGTATGACGGAGAGGTATCTCTGGGCCCACTCGGTAATGCATCATCATAATGAGCTCAATGTGACCAAGTGTTTGGTCACGGGATCATGCATTACGGTACGAGTAAAGTGACTTGCCGGTAACGAGATTGAACAAGGTATTGGGATACCGACGATCGAATCTCGGGCAAGTAACGTACCGATTGACAAAGGGAATTGTATACGGGATTGATTGAATCCTCGACATCGTGGTTCATCCGATGAGATCATCGTGGAACATGTGGGAGCCAACATGGGTATCCAGATCCCGCTGTTTGTTATTGACCGAGAGTCGTCTCTGTCATGTCTCCATGTCTCCCGAACCCGTAGGGTCTACACACTTAAGGTTCGGTGACGCTAGGGTTATAGAGATATTAGTATGCGGAAATCCGAAAGTTGTTCGGAGTCCCGGATGAGATCCCGGACGTCACGAGGAGTTTCGTAATGGTCCGGAGGTGAAGAATTGTATATAGGAAGTCCAGTTTCGGCCACCGGGAAAGTTTCGGGGGTCACCGGTATTGTACCGGGACCACCGGAAGGGTCCCGGGGGGTCCACCGGGTGGGGCCACCTATCCCGGAGGGCCCCATGGGCTGAAGTGGGAGGGAACCAGCCTCTGGTGGGCTTGTGCGCCCCCCTTGGGCCTCCACCTGCGCCTAGGGTTGGAAACCCTAGGGGTGGGGGCGCCCCACTTGGCTTGGGGGGCAAGCCACCCCCTTGGCCGCCGGCCCCCTTGGAGATTGGATCTCCTAGGGCCGGCGCCCCCCTAGGGGCCCTATATAAAGAGGGGGGGAAGGGGGGCAGCGGCACCCAAGCCCCTGACACCTCCCTCTCCCTCCCGTGACACCTCTCCCTCTCGCTGAGCTTGGCGAAGCCCTGCCGAGATCCCCGCTGCTTCCACGACCACGCCGTCGTGCTGCTGGATCTCCATCAACCTCTCCCTCCCCTTGCTGGATCA
This sequence comes from Triticum aestivum, assembly GCF_018294505.1. Taxonomy (NCBI): domain Eukaryota; kingdom Viridiplantae; phylum Streptophyta; class Magnoliopsida; order Poales; family Poaceae; genus Triticum; species Triticum aestivum. The sequence continues at coordinate 408,870,952 of NC_057808.1, forward strand.
AGAAGGAGGAGACGTCTTCCCCAACCGTACGTGTGTTGAACGCGGAGGTGCCGTCCGTTCGGCGCTCGGTCATCGGTGATTTGGATCACGACGAGTACGACTCCATCAACCCCGTTCACTTGAACGCTTCCGCTCGCGATCTACAAGGGTATGTAGATGCACTCTTTTCCCTCTCGTTGCTAGAAGACTCCATAGTTTGTTCTTGGTGATGCGTAGAAATTTTTTAATTTCTGCAATGATCTCCAACAGGTGGACGCCCGTGCAACGACAGAAGAGCTAAGTCGTGCGAAACTTTAAGCAATTTCTTTTTATATATAAGGTTATTGTCCTCGAAGGTCCTGCCCTATGTATGGAAAACCTGCACGCAAAGGGGCCCTACCACTATTGGCAACGCCCTTGCTCTGTTTCGAGTCCGGTCAACAGTTCGAGCGGCTGCGTCAAGAACGGTAGGGTAGGCTTCCGCAATTGGCAACGCTCTCGATTCTGACTCGAGTCAAGCTCGACAGTTCGAGCGGCCGTGTTAAGAGCGGTAAGGTGGTTCGCCTGGCAGCAAGCACACCCGACAGGCTATTGGGGATCCATCCTCAAGGCACCGCGGCCTGGGTTTACGGGCCGGCAAGCCTACCCAATTAACGTAGGGTGGACATACAAAGGGAGATCAAACAGGAAAATAACATGCATCGTTTTTAGAAGTACTGCAGAGTTATATTACATCGATTGTTGTGGCGGTTCTAACTAAAGATAAAAATTGTCTTGGTCATGAACCCGCAGCGGCGGTGAAAAACGGGGTGCCTAGTCCCGGCGCAGGCCCTCCACCCTCTGGATTTCGTCGATGCGGCTGATGATGGGCTTGATACGCTCCTCGAGCATCGCAAGGTCCGCATCCTCCGGCAAGCTCTCCAGCGTGGCGTCGAAGTCGAGGTTGGGGTTCCAGTGCGCCACCTTGGTGAGGACCTTGGTCATGGCACCCCAGCAAAGCTTCCGGGCCTCATCGGCCTAAGAGGCCGCCCAGCTGGAGCGAAGATGCTCCAGAGCTCCAAGGACACCCTCGAAGAATAGGGTCAGCTTGGCGTTGGGACTCACGTTGCGCTCTAGGGTGTACCTCACATTTGGCATCCCCATGGTAGCCAGCTGCGTGGTGATCCTGCCGGCGACGTCTTCGAGGAGGCTGACCTAGCGGTTCTCGCCCTCCACAAAATCCTTGTGGTTGGCGGCTTCGTTCTTCCGCAGCTCCTTCTCGGCCTCCAGATCCTTGGCCAGGGTCCCTTCCCGGGCTTTGGCCTCCGAGAGCGTCTCCTCAAGGCCCTCTAGCTTCAGCTTCAGGTCCTTGATGGACTCATTGGCCGATTAGAGTAGCCCGACCTTGCTGAGGACTGCGGCCTGCGCGTCGGCCATGGCGCCGTTGGCCCCGTCCCTATCTCCCGTCAGCTCCAGGGCCCGCCTCTTCAACTCGTCCCACTCCACCTCCAGCTCTTTCACCTTGCCGCCGCGAACCAGAGCCTGGGCATTGAGTGCCTCCTTGTTCCTCTGCTGCAGCTCCTGGGTCTGCTACGCGATGAGCTTCTCCACCTCCTCGTCCTTGCCGCGGAGCGTTGTGGCGAGCTTCTCCTCACGCGCGGCAAGGTCCTCCTCCTGGGAGTTCAGCGCGGCCTTGTGCTGGGACCGAGCGACCTCGTCCTTGGCGGTCTGGTTTTTCGCCGTCTCCTGGGCCTTCTCGATGTCGGCCTGCTTCATGGCGAGCTCCACCTTGCGCTTGGCTAGCTCGTCCTGGGCGGTCTTCAGCTCCTCGCTGGCCTGGCGGAACCAAGCCTGCGTCTCGAGGTCCGCCTCCGCCTTGTCCACCACTGCCATCCTAGACTTGGCCTTGTCCAGGCGGGTGCGGTGGAGCGCCTGGAGCTTCTGAATGCTGGCGCCCATGGCGTGGAGGAGCCACTCTTCCCGGGAACTGCCGCCGTCGGCGCCCGGCTCGTCGACGACTTCAAGCCCGGCGGCAGCAAGCACCTCCTTGTCGAACACCTCTCCCTCGGTGGGCGCCCTAGTGCTCGCCGTCCCTGGGAGGTGGACGAACAGGTCGTCGCTCACCTTCAGGTACTTGCCCGAGCCAGAGGCAGCGGAGGAGGAAGGTTGGTCGTCAACCACTTCCTCCTCGGCAGCGGCCTTGCCGGCCTCCTCAGCAGCAGCCTTGCGAGGCTCCCCGGCAGACCCCTTGGCGGCGTCCTCAGCAGCATCCTTGGCGGCCTCCTCAGTGGTGATCTTCTCGGCCTCCGCCGCGGCATCCTTGGCGACATCCTTGATGACGGTGTCTATGTCCTCCCGATCCACCGAGGGAGGATCTGGATATCGAGAAGGGGATGAGGCAAAGCCAAGACCAAGATTAAGAAAACAGGGACGAAAGGCGAATCACTTACCCGTGCCAGGCTGGGAAGAAGAGGCCCCCTCCCCGCCAACATCTGGCGCCGAGGCGGAGTCACCGGCGCCCAAGTTTGCCTCCTCCTCCTCCTCCGTGTGCATGGGCTCGGCGCTTGGCGCCCTTGCCGGGGACGCCCCTCGGGGCGGCGTGGTCGATGGGGGCGGCGTGTTGGGGGTAGCCCTCGGTGGCTCCCCCTGCTGCTGTCCTCCTCCTGCAACCACGGCAAGGTTAGCATCAAGGGATCGTACCCCCAACACATGTCGACGAGGGGCGAGTGATGAGCTTACGCTGGGGGCTGTGCCGGGGGCTGCTGTCCGGGCTGCTCACCACCACTAGCGGCGTGCTCCAAGTGCCCGCCGGGGGCTGGCCGCCCGCCGAAGCCCTGGCCATCTTCACCCTTTGGGCCAGCGTCTCCGCGTCTCTGCGAAGATGAGGACAAATCAATATAAGTGGCACAGTCTGAGGAGATGGATATGACAAAAAAAGAGCAAGATACTTACTCATCCTCCACCTCCTCTTCGGTTGCCTTCCTCTTCCTCCTTGGGCTGGGGACCCAAAATCGAAGATAACCTCCGTGTCGACGTCTGCGGGAGGAGGGGAAGCAGAGAGAGTCCGAGGACGCTTGGACGAAGAAGAGGCGGTTTCTTTCTTGTTCGCCACCACGGCCTGCACCAACTTCCTCGCCGCCGCGGCCCTTGTCTGGCGCACGGACCCCTCCTGGTCTGCTGCGGCCGCACAGCCCTGCTGGGCCGGACCGGCTCGCCGGAGCTGGCCCGCTACAGGACTCGCCCTCTCCCCGTGACCGGAGGGTCGACGGCCTCGGCCTCCTCCGACGATGACTCGTCGACCACATCTTCGACAAGAGGGGCCTTGGTGTCAGCGCTGCTGGCCTCCTCGGCGGACTCCGCCCACTGGGTAAGCTCCTTTTCCTCCACGGCCGCCACAGCCTTGTCCTCCACGCCGCCGGTGCTGCCGGCCTCCCTGGCGAGCTCCGCCTCCACCGCCCTGGCAGCGATGTAGTCCAGCTCCGCCTGGGTGGTGTCCTGGATGAGCCGCGACTCGTCGGGGACGTACTTCTCCTCCAAGTTATCGAAGAACTCCTGCACCTGATCCGCCGGCGGCTCGGCCCAATTTGGGACGAGGCCGTGCGCTTTGAACTCCGGCATCATGGCGATGATGTCATTTCGGTGCGAGTTATTGCTCAGCGGGACCACCCCCACCGGCAACCCAAACAAGGGCCCCTTGGCGACCTTGTCGGCCTTCGTGGCCTTGCCGGACCGCACGACCTTGCCGTCGCGGTTCACGTCGAGCTGGAAGAGCCGCTGGCAGAAGTGGGCATGCCCCATCACCATGAGGTTGTGGTCCAGGCCGGGGCGAAGCCTCATGATGTCGGCTGCATTCATGAAGAGCCAGGCCGGCCTCCCCTTGTTGTGCAGCGGAGCAATTCGGCAGCGGATGAAATCCGCCCTGGTCATCTCAAGGGTGAGCCTGGCCTCGGTGAGGCGAAGAATCCTGGTGGTGGCTACCGTGAGCTTCGCATCGTCGGCATCAACATCACCCCAGTCGTTTCTGCGAACCGGCGGCGCCTGGCGAACCTGGCAGAATTCCTGCGAGTCCTCCTCCTCAATCCAGCACCACTGGCCCCGCCACTCCTCCCACCTCTCCTTCTGAGCGCCCTCTAGGTATGTCCCTTTGGTCCTTGGGATCTGATACGTCTCCAACGTATCTATAATTTTTTATTGTTCCATGCTATATTATATTCTGTTTTGGACAGTAATGGGCTTTAATATACACTTTTATATTATTTTTGGGACTAACCTATTAGCCGGAGGCACAACCCAGAATTGCTGTTTTTTGCCTATTTCAGAGTTTCCCAGAAAAAGAATATCAAACGGAGTCCAAACGGAATGAAACTTTCGGGGACGTGATTTTCGGAACGAACGTGATCCAGAGGACTTGGACCCTACGTCAAGACATCAACTAGGAATGCACGAGGTAAGGGGGGCGCCTACCCCCTGGGCGCGTCCTCCACCCTCGTGGGGCCCACGTTGCTCCACCGACGTACGTCTTCCTCCTATATATACCTATGTACCCCCAACTACCAGATACGGAGCCAAAAACCTAATTCCACCGCCGCAACCTTCTATACCCGTGAGATCCCATCTTGGGGCATTTTCCGGAGCTCCGCCAGAGGGGGCATTGATCACGGAGGGCTTCTACATCAACACCATAGCCTCTTCGATGATGTGTGAGTAGTTTACCTCAGACCTTCGGGTCCATAGTTATTAGCTAGATGGCTTCTTCTCTCTTTTTGGATCTCAATACAATGTTCTCCCCCTCTCTTCTGGAGATCTATTCGATGTAATCTTCTTTTGCGGTGTGTTTGTTGAGACTGATGAATTGTGGGTTTATGATCAAGTTTATCTATGAAAAATATTTGAATCTTCTCTGAATTCGTTTATGTATGATTGGTTATCTTTGCAAGTCTCTTCGAATTATCAGTTTGGTTTGGCCTACTAGATTGATCTTTCTTGCAATGGGAGAAGTGCTTAGCTTTGGGTTCAATCTTGCGGTGTCCTTTCCCAGTGACAGTAGGGGCAGCAAGACATGTATTGTATTGTTGCCATCGAGGATAACAAGATGGGGTTTATATCATATTGCATGAGTTTATCCCTCTACATCATGTCATCTTACTTAAAGCGTTACTCTGTTCTTTTGAACTTAATACTCTAGATGCATGCTGGATAGTGGTCGATGTGTGGAGTAATAGTAGTAGATGCAGGCAGGAGTCGGTCTACTTGTCGCGGACGTGATGCCTATATACATGATCATACCTAGATATTCTCATAACTATGTTCAATTCTGTCAATTGCTCAACAGTAATTTGTTTACCCACCGTAATACTTATGCTCTCGAGAGAAGTCACTAGTGAAACCTATGGCCCCTGGGTCTATTTTCCATCATATTTAATCTCCCGTGAACAAGTTATTTCTTGCGCCGTTTTTATTTTGCTTTCTTTACTTTGCATCTTTATCATAAAAATACCAAAAATATTATCTTATCATATCTATCAGATCTCACTTTCGTTAGTGACCGTGAAGGGATTGACAACCCCTTTATTGCATTGGTTGCGAGGATTTTATTCGTTTGTGTAGGTGCGAGGGACTCGTGCGTGGCCTCCTACTGGATTGATACCTTGGTTCTCAAAAACTGAGGGAAATACTTACGCTGCTTTACTGCATCACCCTTTCCTCTTCAAGGGAAAACTAACGCAGTGCTCAAGAGGTAGCAAGAAGGATTTCTGGCGTCGTTGCCGGGGAGTCTACGCAAAAGTCAACATACCAAGTACCCATCACAAACCCTTATCTCCCGCATTACATTATTTGCCATTTGCCTCCCGTTTTCCTCTCCCCCACTTCACCTTTGCCGTTTTATTCACCCTCTCTCTTTTCCGTTCGCCTCTCCTTCGCTCGCTTCTTGTTTGCTCATGTGTTGGATTGCTTGCTTGTCACAATGGCTCAAGATAATACTAAATTGTGTGACTTTACCAATACCAACAACAATGATTTTCTTAGCACTCCGATTGCTCCTCTTACCCATACTGAATCTTGTGAAATTAATGCCTCTTTTTTGAATCTTGTCATGAAAGATCAATTCGCCGACCTTCCTAGTGAAGATGCCGCTACCCATCTAAATAGCTTCGTTGATTTGTGTGATATGCAAAAGAAGAAAGATGTGGACAATGATATTGTTAAATTGAAGCTATTTCCTTTTTCGCTTAGAGATCGTGCTAAAGCTTGGTTTTCCTCTTTGCCTAAAAATAGTATTGATTCTTGGAATAAGTGCGAAGATGCTTTTATCTCTAAGTATTTTCCTCCCGCTAAGATCATCTCTCTTAGAAACGATATTATGAATTTTAAGCAACTTGATCATGAACATGTTGCACAAGCTTGGGAGAGGATGAAATTAATGATACGTAATTGCCCAACTCATGGTTTGAATTTGTGGATGATTATACAAAATTGTTATGCCGGATTTAATTTTGCTTCTAGAAATCTTTTAGATTCGGCCGCGGGAGGCACTTTTATGGAAATCATTTTTGGAGAAGATACTAAACTCCTAGATAATATTATGGTTAATTATTCTCAATGGCACACCGAAAGATCCACTAATAAAAAAGTGCATGCGATAGAAGAAATTAATGTTTTGAGTGGAAAGATGGATGAACTTATGAAATTATTTGCTAATAAAAGTGTTTCTTGTGATCCTAATGATATGCCTTTGTCTACTCTGATTGATAATAATAATGAATCTATGCATGTGAATTTTGTTTGTAGTAATAATTTTGGTCACAACGCATATAGAGGAAACTTTAATCCTAGGCTGTATCCTAGTAATTCCTCTAAAAATTATGGTAATTCCTACAACAATTCTTATGGAAATGTTAATAAGATGCCTTCTGAATTTGAGACTAGTGTTAAGGAGTTTATGAATTCGCAAAAGAATTTCAACGCTTTGCTTGAAGAAAAATTGCTTATAGTTGATGAATTAGCTAGGAACGTTGATAGAATTTCTCTTGATGTTGATTCGTTGAAACTTAGATCTATTCCACCTAATCATGATGTCAATGAGTCTCTCAAAGCCATGAGAATTTCCATTGATGAGTGCAAAGAAAGAACCGCTAGGATGCATGCTAACAAAGATTGTTTTGTGAAAGCGTGTTCTTCTAGTTTCTATGAAAATAAAGATGAAGATCTAAAAGTTATTGATGTGTCCCCTATTAAATCTTTGTTTTGCAATATGAATCTTGACAATGATGGGACTGAATATGATCCACCTTTACCTAGAAAGCGTTCCAAAAATTCGGAGTTTTTAGATCTTGATGCAAAAATTGGTAAAAGTGGGATTGAAGAGACCAAAACTCTAGATATTAATAAACCCACTATTTTGGATTTCAAGGAATTTAATTATGATAATTGCTCTTTGATAGATTGTATTTCCTTGTTGCAATCCGTGCTAAATTCTCCACATGCTTATAGTCAAAATAAAGCCTTTATTAAACATATCATTGATGCTTTGATGCAATCTTATGAAGAAAAACTTGAGTTGGAAGTTTCTATCCCTAGAAAACTTTATGATGAGTGGGAACCTACTATTAAAATTAAAATTAAAGATCATGAATGCTATGCTTTGTGTGATTTGGGTGCTAGTGTTTCCACGATCCCAAAAACTTTGTGCGATTTGCTAGGTTTCCGTCATTTTGATGATTGCTCCTTAAACTTGCACCTTGCGGATTCCACCATTAAGAAACCTATGGGAAGAATTAATGATGTTCTTATTGTTGCAAATAGGAATTATGTGCCCTTAGATTTTATTGTTCTTGATATAGTTTGCAATCCTTCATGTCCTATTATTCTTGGTAGACCTTTCCTTAGAACGATTGGTGCAATTATTGATATGAAGGAAGGGAATATTAGATTCCAATTTCCATTAAGGAAAGGCATGGAACACTTCCCTAGAAAGAAAATAAAATTACCTTATGAATCTATTATGAGAGCCACTTATGGATTGCCTCCCAAAGATGGCAATACCTAGATCTATCCTTGCTTTTATGCCTAGCTAGGGGCGTTAAACGATAGCGCTTGTTGGGAGGCAACCCAATTTTATTTTTAGTTTTTTGCTTTTTGCTTATGTTTAGGAATAAATATTTGATCTAGCCTCTGGTTAGATGTGTTTTTATGTTTTAATTAGTGTTTGTGCCAAGTTTAACCTATAGGATCTTCTTGGATGATAGTTATGTGATCTTGCTGAACATTCCAGAAACTTTCTGTTCACGAAAATAATTGTTAAAAATTCACCAGAACATGATAAAATATTGATTCCAATTGCTACTGATCAATAAACAAATTGTCTAGGTTGTCCTATTTTGTCTGAATTTTCCGAGTTCCAGAAGTTTGCGTTAGTTACTTACTACAGACAGTTTTGTTTTTGACAGATTCTGTTTTTCGTGTGTTGTTTGCTTATTTTGATGAATCTATGGCTAGTAAAATAGTTTATAAACCATAGAGAAGTTGGAATACAGTAGGTTTAACACCAATATAAATAAAGAATGAGTTCATTACAGTACCTTGAAGTGGTGTTTTGTTTTCTTTCGCTAACGGAGCTCACGAAATTTTCTGCTGAGTTTTGTGTTGTGAAGTTTTCAAGTTTTGGGTGAAAGATTTGATGGATTATGGAACAAGGAGTGGCAAGAGCCTAAGCTTGGGGATGCCCATGGCACCCCAATACAATCTAAGGACACCTAAAAGCCAAAGCTTGGGGATGCCCCGGAAGGCATCCCCTCTTTCGTCTACTTCCATCGGTAACTTTACTTGGAGCTATATTTTTATTCACCACATGATATGTGTTTTGCTTGGAGCGTCTTGTATTATTTGATTCTTTATTTGTTAGTTTGCCACAATCATCCTTGCTGTACACACCTTTTGAGAGAGACACACATGATTCGGAAATTGTTAGAATACTCTATGTGCTTCACTTATATCTTTTGAGTTATATAGTTTTTGCTCTAGTGCTTCACATATATATTTTAGAGAACGGTGGTGGTTTTGTTTTATAGAAACTATTGTTCTCTCATGATTCACTTAGATTATTTTGAGAGTCCTACAAAACAGCATGGTAATTTGCTTTAATTATGATAAGCATTCAAGATTAGTAAAAAAATCTTATGAGTGTGTTGAATACTATGAGAAGTTTGATACTTGATAATTGTTTTGAGATATGGAGATGGTGATATTAGAGTCATGCTAGTTGAGCAGTTTTGAATTTGAGAAATACTTGTGTTAAAGTTCGTGATTCCCGTAGCATGCCCGTATGGTGAACCGTTATGTGATGAAGTCGGAGCATGATTTATTTATTGATTGTCTTCCTTATGAGTGGCGGTCGGGGACGAGCGATGGTCTTTTCCTACCAATCTATCCCCCTAGGAGCATGCGCGTAATACTTTGCTTCGATAACTTGTAGATTTTTGCAATAAGTATATGAGTTCTTTATGACTAATGTTGAGTCCATGGATTATACGCACTTTCTTCCTTCCACCATTGCTAGCCTCTCTAATACCGCGTACTTTTCGCCGGTATCATACACCCACCATATACCTTCCTCAAAACAGCCACCATACCTACCTACCATGGCATTTCCGTAGCCATTCCGAGATATATTGCCATGCAACTTACCACCGTTCAGTTTATTATGACACGCTCCATCATTGTCATATTGCTTTGCATGATCATGTAGTTGACATTGTATTTGTGGCAAAGCCATCGTTCATAATTCTTTCATACATGTCACTCTTAATTCATTTTATACCCCGGTATACCGCCGGAGGCATTCACATAGAGTCATATTTTGTTCTAAGTATTGAGTTGTAATTGTTGAGTTGTAAGTAAATAAAAGTGTGATGATCATCATTTTTAGAGCATTGTCCCAAGTGAGGAAAGGATGATGGAGACTATGATTCCCCCACAAGTCGGGATGAGACTCTAGACTAAATAAAAAAAGGCCATAAAAAAAGAGAAAAGGCCCAAAAAAATGAGAGAAAAAGAGAGAAGGGACAATGTTACTATCCTTTTACCACACTTGTGCTTCAAAGTAGCACCATGATCTTCATGATAGAGAGTCTCCTATGATATCACTTTCATATACTAGTGGGAAATTTTCATTATAGAACTTGGCTTGTATATTCTAATGATGGGCTGCCTCAAAATGCCCTAGTTCATCGTGTGTAACATCCCAAAATTTCCAATTTGGAATGTTATACATAGATCCTCGAAATCCTAAGCAACTCAAGGACCCTCGGAGAGAGTTGGGGATTTCCCTGTTTTCATATTTGAATTTTATCAAATATTGAAACGAGGATTATTTCTTTTAATTATTTTTCTCTCCGAAAATATTTCGTATTCAAATATATGAGAGGAGATAATATGACTTCTCCAAAATAAATGAAATATTGGAGGAAAAATATTAAAATCAAATATAAGATTTTTATTTGGAGTTTTGTCGCTATTTTATTTGAATTAGCGAAATATGCGTTTTTCAAAATTGCATTTTAGGCCCAAATAAATGTTCACCTTGTCCGGCCTATTTTTAGAGGACGGGGAAATTTTATTTAGGAATTTTTGGAGTCCGCTTAGTATTTCTTTTCCTACTTTTTTCTGCATGTCAGAATTTAAAAAAAGTCAAACCGACTCCGGGTCGTACCGAGCGGGACTCCGCCCGGGGGGCTTTATAAGCCGCGCCGGCCGAGCCCACCGCAGCCCAAACCAGCGCTGCCACCGCCCGAAACCCTAGCTCGCCCGATCCGCCGCCCCCGCCCGATCCGCCGCCGCCTTGCCTCGAGCGCAGCGCCGCCGCCGACGCCCGCTTCCCGCTGCCCGCGCCGCCTTGCCAGAGCCGCCCCGCCGCCGCCGCCGTCTCGCCGGACCCTAGGTAGCCGCCTCCGTTTTCGTGAGAAAACCGTTTTGGTTTTTTTTCGAAACCCTAGATCTGTTTTTTATAGATCCGGTTCGGTTTATTTTCGGTTTAGTTATATAGCGAACGCCCGTTTTACGTTCGTTTTAACGAACGGTTTTCATAGTTTAACCGCAGACAGCGAACATTCGTTCGTTAGCCTGTTCGTCAGTTTTTCTTTTTCTCGGATTTTCCGCGATTATTTTCAATTGCGATTTCTGATCCGATTTTCGTTTTAGTTTATCTTTTCGCTCGTTTATCGGAATCAGGCTATTCAAGCGCCTAGATCTTCGTCTCGAAACCCTCTTTCTGTTTAACCAACTTGAACAAGATTTTGGTACTGTAAAATTTGACTTTAGTTCGGATTACTAAACGGATCTTATTTCTTTTGCAGTTTGAGTTTCGTTGCTCCGTTTGATTTGATCCTTTTTGCAAACCGGAGTTCTTAAGTTGAACTTTCTGGTCAATTCTTCTTATTTGAGTTTTCCCCGTGCGTCTTTGCTTGATTGCTTATGTATGCTACTGTTTGTTTGCGATAGAATTCCCGGAGTGCAAAGCGTGCTACTACGAGTCTCTATGTTTCGCGGATCATCAGCAAGGCAAGTAAAACTTTGATCATATCCCTTCCATACCTAGTTTTTATGCATTAGTTTCATCCCCAAACAATTGCATGGTTAGGATCTAAATTAAATTGTGGGTTGGGAAGTAGCTGAGGTACTACCTATTCACCTGTTTATTATCAAACCCTGGGAGTTACTTCTACGTTATGATTATATTGCTATGCTATGCTCGTAGACGTGGATTGGGTTTGAGTGTATTCATGATAGATGTGAGTATTCTTTATTAATGGTTAACCTAAGGTGGTAACTCAAATACACATCTGGGTGGATTGAGGCACCTGGGGAATCCAGTGATTGCCTGTTTTTTTGGAAATCTCGGGGTACCGTGTGATTCTCCTATGGACCGCCACCCAGGCTCAAAGGGATCATGAGATTATTCATACTAGAAACTTCCGTGTGCAGCCACAAGCTATTATGGGCTCTAGCATAGTTGATTAAGTCATGTGAACTCTTAAAGTGGTGGACTAGCAGATGTAGGGGATGTAGGTGGTACGGTCTACCCATCGTAAGGTGCTAACGCTTCTGAAAGACTATGTCTCGGTCATCCGTTTCTCAAACATCATGTAGTGTGAGAAATCAAATGGAGGAGATCGAGTCTTGTGGGGAAAAGTGCGCAAACCTCTGCAGAATGTACAAACTAATCATGGTTAGCCGTGTCCCCGGTTATGGACATCTTGAGTATCTGGTTCTTGGATTATCATGTTGATCTCATCACTACTTAATTAATTTGATGGGTTGTTAATGAATACTTTTAATTGGGATTGAGAGGGGGTTTACCTTCTCAATATTTTTTCAACAAACTTTGTAGTTTAATAAAACTTATTCCTTTGCAGTAGGGAAAAATTGGCTTTTCGCAAAAATATATTAACCCTACAGCCTCCACCAGCCATATATGCATGTAGTGATAGCATTATTCTGTTCATTATCCTTTTGTGTTACATTGCCAGCATATTCCATGTGCTGACCCGTTTTCAGGCTGCAACGTATCATGTTGCAGACTTTTCAGACGATGAGTAAGGAGCCTTAGGTCGTGGTCTTTCACTCAGTGATGTCGTTGGAGTTGATGGACTCACTTTATCTTCCAAGCCTTCCGCTGTTATCGTTTTAGATGGCCTTAAGCCATATTTATTGTAATAAGTTCTCTTTTGAGATATTCGATGTAATAAGTGTGTGATTGCTACTCTGCTATAAATCCTTCAAGTACTTTGTGTGTCAGCATTACCGATCCAGGGATGACACTTATGCATAGAGATCGGATTGTTTGAGGTCTGGTCGCTACAAAGATGGAATCAGAGCACACACTGACTGTAGGACACGACCACTAAGCTAAAGCCCTAGATCACTACTCTCTTCTCATTTCTAACTCCTCTCCATTTTCTACTCTTTAGGATGGCGGATGCAAGGATTAAGTTCATGCAACCGGAGGAAGACACCCCATTTGGACGCCACTTGAAGGAAGTTACTAAGTACCTGAACATTGGAATACCAAGCTTCACCGGGACCTACAACGCCACTTTACCAGAAGAGGAGCGCTGGATGATTCAAGTTCAAGTTCCAGGAAGGACGTTCACACCAGTCACTGAGCCCATAGAGTTTTCTTTCGATGCACCAACCTGGAGTCTAGGAAAGAGTATGGCAGCTCATATTACCATGGGACGCATTGGAGAAGTTTACCACAATGATCTCAAGGATACAATCTACCAGATTTGTGGGCGCCGAGATGAGCAATGGGAGATGATCAGCACCAGGAAGGATAGATCGATTGCCTCTTTCATCCAGGAGTTAAACCAGCACATTCGACGCCAGGAGAACAAGATGTGCGCGGGCATGGCGGATTTGAAGAAAGCAATGACAAGGATCATGGAACTGGAGGAAGAACTCAAGGCTACACGCGAGGATTATATGGAGGAAATCGTCGCACTAGTGGAGAAGAATGACGACCTGACAAGGAAGCTAGGAGTTTTCATGGGAGATCCCGCGCCAGGAGGAGAAGATGACGATTTCACTTGCCCGGAGAACTACATCATCATCGACGACACCGACTCGGACCCCGACGATAGCGATGATGACTATGTTGATGAAGCTGGAGCATATATCATGGAGTCTTCGACCGATCAATTTTTCTAGTAGACCACCAAATCAGTAGTACACTACTAGGAAAAGGCCTACTAATGGCGCACCTAATTTGGCCATTAATGGCGCATTAGTGGTGCGCCATTAGTGCCACGCCATTAGTATATTTTACTAATGGCGCACCACTGGTGCGCCATTAGTATCTGGTATACTAATGGCGCACCCCAGATGCGCCATTAGTATACAGCAGTGCGCCATTAGTATACCTCCTAGGGGGCCATCTATACCCAGGTGCTTTGGCATACTAATGGCGCACAACAACAGGATGCGCCATTAGTAACTTCGGCATACTAATGGCGCACTGTTTAGTGATGCGCCATTACTATCCTTTGGCATACTAATGGCGCACTATGATGTGATGCGCCATTAGTATGAATATTAGGTTTTTTTATATTTTTATTTTCTGTTTTTTTGCACAGGTTACAAAATGTATAATTGGACAAAATATAGACAGCACACATCAACAACAGATTCATCGAATACAATAGAAGATTAGTCTCTGAATACAATTCATCATTTTAGTCTCCGAATACAATTCATCATATTAGTCTCCGAATTGAAAAGACCGAACAAAGATAGAACATTATATTACAAGTCTCGAGACTGCGAGTTTGTCTTCACATTACAAGTCGATATCGATCATCTAAACTACCATCACATAGAAGAGAGCTGCGGTCATCACGATTAGCATCATCACGATGAAACTCGTCTTCATCCGGTTCCTCCAACGCTCCCTCCCCTCTCCCGCTAGATAGCGGGCGTATCTAGATTCGGCCTCGGCCCTAGTGGCGTACCCTTTGTAGCTGTTACCGCTGAATCGGTGAACCTGTCTCCGACACTCCTCCCAGTCGTCGTAGACTCCGGGAACCTTACCCTTGTACACGACATACCACGGCATCGCTATGCAGTAGCCAAACGAAACGTTAGTACCAATTCACAGACAATACATAAGCAATATATAAGTATGCAACAGAACGATCGGAAGAGAAAAGCAAGACATTAATAGCATCGATTACATCTAAGTTGAACGACCCTCGAAACCAAAGAGACATACTACAAGTTCATTAAAGTTTAATTACAACATGAGCCAATCGATGTTTCAGAACTAGACACAGCATCACTGCTTTCGACTCGACTCAAGGGACCGGAGCGTGGATGAAGCCGCCGTCTATCGTGGGAGTCATGAAACAACGGGCGTTGTCAGCCTGCATTTGTAGGATTGTGTCGATGTCACTGTTGGACGGTTGATTTCTGAGGTAGAACTGCCCCGAGGTACGAAGGACATCTTGATGGATGATTTCCGCAAACTCCGACTGGATGCGAAAGAATTCTTGTCTGATGTCCGCGTCCTGGATTGCCGACACGCTCGCGGCCCAATCTTTGAGTCTACTCGGTAGCAGAAGTTGATGATGGTCCCGTACAATCGCCCGCATGTGATGGATGGCGTAGTAGGCACCCTTCTGACCGCCAGGCGGCTGCTTGACGCAGCAGAACGTCGTATTGTGGGAGAACACGTGCTTGCCGTACTTACGAATAGGCCGGGTGAAGGTGCCTCCAGATATGACGTAGCCGGGGAGAACATCATCAAGAACCTTCTTGACATTTGTGTAGTCTACGTTCGACTGACGGTCCGGGTCGAAATACGTGGCCATGGAATATTTGGGGCTTAGGAGGATGAGCGTGCAATGTGTGTCACTGCAGAAAACACGGAATGTTAAAAGAAAAACGATCGAAATCTAAGAATTCATATGTTACGGGGCGGTTGAGGGGAGGACTTACTCGGAAAAGTAAGGCACGAGGAAGTTATCCTTATCTTGGTTTGCCAGAATGACGCCTTCGAGGTAAGAACTCGCGACTTGCCGGTCCCCAGCGCTGCCCAAGATCTTGGCACGCATGTAGAAGGGGTCGACTATCACGATGTCCGGGGTCTTGTCGCGAATGATCCGCATCTCCATACTCAGCGAAAATAGCCGAACGAAGGTGTAGTGCAGCGGATGAAGGTTCAACATAGCGTGGATGTCATCAAACCGCAGGACAATCGTACCCCCGATGGAGTTATCCACAAAGCCCTTGCCCTCTGGCACCTTGGCCGCGAAAACCGGGTATGCCACATCCTTCTCTCCGAGACGCCGCTTCTCCAAAGAAAGAACACTCTCATGCAGACTCCGCATAGCACCGGTTGCAGCATCGAGCATATTTCTCGGTAGCATCGGCCTACCCGCCACATGCACCCTCCTCGAGATATCCTCAGTTGAAGGTGGCCCGTCCTGAGCACGGATCATACTCGGTGCCGGCTAGCCCACACCCTTGTTAGTCTTTCCTTTGCGTGCCTTCTTCTTCTCCTGTAATGGGACCGAGTTCTGCTCACAGACCGCCTTCTTGAGTGTGTTGGGGCTGATCATATTTCGCACCTCGCCTATCTGAGGCTCGGTGAAGTCGGCAGCTGGAGGCGTCTCCTGAGAGCTGAACTGCAGACGACGCCTGTTGCAACTTGGCTTCTCCGCGGTACCAGCTAGATCGTGCACATCTTTTGTTGGGTTGGGTTCTTGAGAAGGAGGCCCCATGAAGTCGCCACCGTACCCATGATCGGCAAAGTACTGATCGACGTTGGCTAATGTATCGTCGTCGTTCTGATCCTGTGCCATATGCATGTTTGGATCCAGTGGCATAGGGATGTCCGGCACCGTTGCGGCGGTCTTGCCATGGGGCCGACTTGGCGCCGACACGACTGGCGGTGTTGTCTTTGGGGTGGTGTCCCCCGCCCCCAAACGAATCTGGCTCTTCGGCCAAAGCAGGGGCCAGCTCAGGCACGCGCTGAGGGTCATCACGTCATCATCGTCGGCCCCGATGGGTCGAATCGGAGGTAACAAATCGTCGCAGCCTGGCAGCACCCGAACCAGTTGAACCCTAAACAAGTTGGGTGGCATCTGGGTACCGTGGAACAAGGGGTTGCCCGGTTGAACGATTTTGCCCTTGGCGACATCGACCAACTCGTTGTTCACGAAGTGCAGGAGAGTGCACGGAACATCGGCGGTGCCCTGCGAAAACATGTAGGGCGTTAGGGATGCCCAGTCAAAGGCAAGGAGATGAAGTCCTCGGCCGAGAGAGGCTTAATTAGTTACCGTGATGATGGCGTCGAGCTCGGCTAATGTCGAGGCACCGCCAACGGCAGGCGTGCAGTTGACGGAGGGGCCGCTTGCTGCAGAGGTGTCGGCCGGCGTACACCCGGGTGCATTCAGCTCCCGTGCCGGCGTCGGAGACACCAATGCCGCCTCCGCCGGAGACACCAATGGCCCCGCCATCGCGTTCTGTGAGTTGCTGGCCGTGAAGCTAGGAATCGGGGGCGGCCCCTGTTGGCCGCCTGCAATCCACGCACTAATCCCCTGGATCAAGGTAGGCACAATGGCGGTGATCGTCACTCCGAGTTGTTGTTGCACTTGCTCTTGGACAATCTCCGGAATCCGCGCCACCTGTGCCCTGAGTTCTTGAACCTCGCGCGCCTGGCTTTCCGAGCTGGTCTTTTTCTCCTTTCGCCCACCAGTGTTATAGTATGACGACCATTTTGTCGACAAGCCTTTGCCGGCCACACGACCAGCTGACGTCGGCTTACTGAGCTTATCCTTGTTCTTAATTACATTCAACGCCCTATTTAGAGTGGTGTCCCAAGGGTTGCTCTTAGTCGACCCCGCGCTACTGCTTTCAGTCGCTTGCGGAAGGAATGTGAACCATTTAGAAATTTGGCTTCATTAATTAGAATGCAACCATATGGAGCTAATTGCGCGGGGGTGTATTCCTTACCAGAACAAGCTCAAGCGCCCTGGTCTTCGGATCCGTGGTAAGCTCCTTTGTTTTTGGGTCCTTCTTGTACCAGGCCCTGACAAAGTTCCTGGTCTGCTTGTCACCGTATTTATCGAAGAGGGGTGGTAGGCCTTGCTCGGCACGGTCCGCCTCCTCCTTGTCCCATCTAGGCTCCGCCACTCTGTAACCGCCGGGACCGAGTGTGTGTTCCCCTAAGTTCAGCTCCCGCATTCTTTCCCCCACTTACTTGATTCGGAGTTTGCGGTGCTCGAGCAATTGATCTGGAAGTCGTTGTAGTCATCTTCGGTGATCGAAGGATTTTTCTCCTTGATCTTCTCATAACTCTCACCTTTCTCGATCATTCTCTTCACATTGCTTTTCCAAGTAGACAGGGCCTTGCTCATCTTCGTGAGGGCAGCATTGTTCACTTTATTCCCTTTGAGGCTTGTGTTTTCAAATTCAGCGGGGAACTTGTATCGTTCGTGCAGCTTCGTGAAGAGGAGGTTGCGCAAATTCCCTCGGTCAGGATGCCTCAGGTTCTCGGTGTAGATCGAGACGGTGCTCCGGAGAATGCACCCGAGCTGAAGCGAGTACCCCTTGACTATTCGTTCGGGCGCCGTTGGATTCCCGTCGGAGTCCACTTCAGTAACTTCCTCCTTGAGGGTGCGGAGCACGGTCGGGCGCCGGTCCTTCCGTTGCCTCTTCGGTTGGCTGCCATCTGTGCGTGCGCCGCCATCATCAGTGGTGGCATCCTCGGCAGCACCATCAGTGGTGGCATCAGTGGGGTCATCCTCGGCGGTACCATCAGTGGTCTCAGGATCGGTGGGGAAGGCGGCGTCCTCATACAAGTGAGGTTGTTCCTCCATCTCCTGGGACAGCTTCCAGAATGCCTTGACGCCCGAACCCCCGGCCTCATCGTTGTTGGCCATGTTTCTCTCTAAATAGGAACAAAGTTTGGTCAAAAAGTTGGTTATTGTCAAGGAACAAGATCATGGTCTCATCATTTAGGGTTTGTCGACACCGAGGCATCCTAAAAGCTAAGCTTTTATCATTGAGGGTTTTTCGACGCCGAGGCACCCTAAAAGCCTAAGCTTTCATCATTTCGGTTTTTATCGACACCGAGGCACCCTAAAAGCCATGCATTAGTCACAAGTACGCCGGGGCACTTGATCCTACTTAATTAACTACTAAGATACCCCAGCCCATGCATTAGTCACAAGTACCCCATATGTCCTATTTTTAGCAAAGTCATGCTAAAATTCACGGAAAATTTCAGCATGACCTTTACTGAAAATAGGACATATGGAGTACCTGAATTTGCCGGAACGGAAGTTAATCGACATTCCGGCAAACTCAAGGGCCTCTCGGGTGGACAAGGCAAAAAAGGCCTCCATCACAACATGGAAAATACATTGGCATGTGAAGAGGTGAAACAATATATGCATCTCCAAGCAGTATCATTCAACATTTTGGACAAAACACTACAAGCAACATGAGACACTGAAAACAATTGCTACCAATGAATCTACACTTCTATAACAAAATAAATCAGAAACTTAGTCTGTCATCATTAGGCAGCCACCATTAGTTATTCCGTTATGTTAAAGCAGAAATAGAAAAATAGACTGAAAACACTAAAATCAGAAACAAATCCAACTGTACAGGCCAATGCATATAGGAAAAGTGAGGGGTTGAACTTCTTTTTTTTTCAGGTTTTCTTGGGTGTATGAGGTCTGCAGATCATATGATCCATTTGACTTATTATACTAACACTAGCATTTGACATATCTAATCCGGACTAACTGAGCTATGATTCACTTTTGTTATTGTGTTGTTCATGCAAAGACAGGCCGGGTGCGGCATTGTCGTGATTTGGTTTATGCCTCAGTCAAACAATCAAGAGCAAAAGTTTACCTAAATACTAAACCGAAGACTCAAAAAAATGGTGCCATGGTCGATGCGGTTTATGCAATGCCCAATCAAATAATCAAGAGCAAATGTGGCCACAGCCACTGGACACGCAAAATAAACAACAAGAGTGGCGCGCTTGAGTTGGGATCGAAGGAATAGCATACGAAAAGGATCTGCACTGAAATGAGAACAAGAGTGGCGCACTTGACTGAAGAGAAACCCAACAATGTTTAGCTTTTGCACATTTGAATGAATTGGATCACCCGCCACATGCAGATCAATACAAATTCAGAACAGGGCAAAGCGGAAAGACAGGCTGTGTGCGGAGACTATCTATTTAGTCGCAATTCAGGAAGGACTAAACTGAAGATTCCAAAAAAACATGGTACCATGATCGATACAGTAGATGCATTGCCTGATCAAAACAACCAAGAACAAATGTGGCGCGCTTGTAAGGGGATCACAGCAATAGCATCCGAAACAGCTCACCCGCTAAACCGAGAACTGGGCGCACTGCCGTCGGTTCAGCAAGAGGGAAATGATTTGACCTGAAACACGGGCATAAACTGGACTGGTGATTAACAAATCCCCTTCCCGTGGACACAGCTGAACAGCTACTGGACATGCAAAATCAAGAAGAAATGTGGCGTGTTCGAGTGGGGATCACAGCAGTAGTACACGACACGGGTTTCCACTGAACTGATAATAGGGCGCGCTGCCAATTTTGGCGAGGTGGGGAACAGCTTAACCTAAATTGCATGTGTATGGACGGAGTGGGTTAACGTTAAACGTATGCCGCGGGCACGAGCGCCGGGGCGGGTGGCGGGGTACCTGGAGGAAGGCGGGGAGGAGCGCGAACTTGTCGACGGGGCTGGCCACGGGCGCGGCCAGCAGGGAGAAGACGAGGAGAGCAGCGCCGAGGAGACGAGGACGACGGGGCGGCGGGGCGGCGGCGTCGGGAGAGGAGAGGGAGGCGTCGCGGCGTCGGGGCGTCGCGGCGGAGACGAGGATGATGGGGCGGCGTCGAGGCGGCGGGGCAGCGGCGTCGGGAGAGGAGAGGGGAAGGGGATCGAGGGCAAGGGCACAATACTAATGGCGCACCACCCCTCGGTGCGCCATAAGTACATCCATAGTAATGGCGCACCTCACCATGGTGCGCCATTAGTATTTTTTTTGATTTCTGCTCGAGCCAACAGGTTATCTTCCACCTGACCTGATCCACACCAAGTTCCCTCTACTAGCTCGACTGGTCAGCAGCCAGTTCTCACAACAGGAGGTCCTGGGTTCGATTCCCAGGCTCCACAATTTTTTTATGCATTTAAAATGTTGTTTGATATTTATTTGTGTTTAAATATGTTCAAACTTGTTTAAATCATAACAGTAATATTTTTTTATAAGACAGTAATAATTTTTTTAAAAATATCATCAAACAGTAATGCCGGTGGAGCGGGGGAGGGTGCACGGGGTGCGGGGGGCCGGTGGACTGGGGGGTGCTCGGCGGCAAGGGGGACCGGATCTGGCGAGGTGCGATAGCGATCGAGATGGAGGGGGGTCGAGATCGAGTGTCCATGAAATTTAAAAATATTCATGATAGTTCAAAAAGTGCCCATGAAATACAATCGAGAAATGAAGGCTACGATTTAAATACAATCGATCTTAGCTAGCTATCTGTTCACAATCTTCTTTCCCTTCTTTTTCGGAAATGGAGTTCTTCTGTGGAACGGACGTCCTTTAGGTAGGGTGGTCCTGCTTCTTCTTGTGGTGTATGCTGCTACTTCATCATCGTCGTCATGTTCGATTCTCGGGTCGCCGTACTTGTCGAAGTCTTGCTCATTGGCTACTCCATCCATTCCGATGATCTTCCTTTTGCCTCTCCTCACGACAACACGAATGGGCTTTGACGGGTCGGTAATGAAGAAGCATTGGTCCACTTGGGAAGCCAGTACCCATGGCTCATTTTTCGCGGTGACGTTTGCGCCTGCGGTCTTGGATTTGGCTTCGGGTATAACCATGGTGGTGAAATACCGGTTTCTTTTAGGACGCTCTTGGCCCATCTGACAAGGAACATCGGGACCTTCTCTCCAGCGTAGCTCAGCTCCCAGATCTCCTCGATCCTTCCGTAGTATCTGTCCTTGTCGTTACCGGTGTAGGATTCCATCGTTACCCCGGAGTTCTGATAACCATCGCTCTTCATGTCCTTGGCCTCGGTGTAGAATGTGTAGCCGTTGATATCGTACGCCTCATAGGTCATCAGGTTGTGCTCGGCGCCCTGTGACAAGGCGAATATGAGTTGTTCTTCCGCGGAAGAATCCTCATGTAAAGGGTACGACAGAAGCTTCTGCTTGAACCAACGCGTGAAACATGAGTTGTG
Organism: Triticum aestivum; assembly: GCF_018294505.1. Taxonomy (NCBI): domain Eukaryota; kingdom Viridiplantae; phylum Streptophyta; class Magnoliopsida; order Poales; family Poaceae; genus Triticum; species Triticum aestivum. The sequence continues at coordinate 408,892,700 of NC_057808.1, forward strand.
CTCTTTGAGTATATCTCCGTCCGTCCTCTATTGGCCTCGGTCATTGTACGTCTTCTTAATAAAGGTTTTGTGCTCTACCACCCAAGGATCGACCACGTCTATGTGTTGTAGCGCGACTAGGTTTGCTCTTTCAAAGTCGGCGAGTCGACCCTCGAAGTCGACATGCATTTCGCGGCGACCCTCACGGTGACCCCATCCAGCGAGCCTTCCAAGGTGCCTGTTGACGGGCAGACCAACGGGGTTCTCGATACCTAGATAATTCGTGCAGTAGGAGATGCACTCTTCGGTCAGAAAGCCCCTGGCTATGCTTCCCTCTGGACGTGACATGTTGCGAACGTATCCTTTGATGACACCATTCATCCTTTCGAACGGCATCATGCTGTGCAGGAACGTCGGCCCGAGTTGGATGATATCGTCCACGATATGGACCAGCAGATGCACCATAACGTCGAAGAATGCGGGCGGGAAGTACATCTCAAGCTCGCATAGTATCACCACGATCTCTTCCTGTAGCCTTCTGAGTTGCCTCAAGCCAACAGACTTCCGAGAGATGACGTCAAAAAATTTGCATAGGCCAAATAGCGTTTCACGGACGTGCGCGTCCATGATCCCACGTGCCAACGCAGGAGCTTTGCTACCTTAGGGTCCGCGAAATACCGCTGCAGACGAGGAGTGATCGGAAAGTACCACACCACTTTTCGAGGAGCTTTCTTCCTCTTCTTGTATCGAGTTACGCCGCACACCGGACATATGGTAGACTCCGCGTGCTCGTCCCGATAAATGATGCAATTGTTCATGCACACATGGTATTTCACGTGCGGTAAATCCAGAGGACACACGATTTTCTTCGCCTCCTCCAAACTGGTCGGGCACTTGTTCCCCTTGGGAAGACGTTCGTGCCAGAATGACATGTTCTCGTCGAAGCATGCGTCGGTCATTTTGTGTTTTACCTTCATCTCCAGAGCCATGAGCGTTACTTTCAGGCGGGTATCCTCGGGCCTGCATCCTTCATACAATGGAGTAACCGCGTCTAACTCAAGTTGATCCATCTTGGCTTTCTCTCGGGCGGCAGCTCTTGCGTTATCCGTCTGCTTGAGAAGCAGCTCTTGAATATGAGGGTCCTGCACCCAGCCCATCGATGGTCCAGCGTCGTCTGCTCCGCCGGCATCATCATCTTCATGATCATGCCCGTCGTCTGCTCCGGCATCTTCCTCATCATCATGTCCTGCATCTTCTACATGATGACTGTGTACAGCATCACCGTCGTGATCATCTCCTGGGGATTCTTCGTCTTCTCGCCCGCCAGAGCCACGGTGGTTGTCTTGCTGCCCTTCCTCATTTCTTGCCCGGCCCCCATGGACGACTTCGTAGTCATCTTCATCACCTTGCCACCGATAGCCATCCATGAAACCACGCAAGAGCAGGTGATCCCGCACCTGCCCGGATTCCGGGTCCGTAATAAGGCTGTTCAGCTTGCATCTTCGACACGGACATCTTATCTCCGTCTCATTCTTTTGAAGCATCTCGGCCTTCGTGGACCTCAAAAACCTATTCACGATGCCTTCGGTCATCATGCGGACCATGGTCGCCTGCGGGGTAGAGCAAAACGATATTTTAGAACCAAGAAAAATTTTGGCATGACTTTCCCTAAAAATAGGACCAAAAAGAATGCTTAATGCCAAAATTCTCGCCGAAACGGAAATGAATCAACATTCCGGCAAAATATTGGCAACTATCGCATTTCAAATACCGGTACACCTCCAAACACAAACACATATGCAACACCACAAACATATGCAACACCACGAACATACATAGATCTAGCTAGGCCATAAAAAGTGCATGTGCACATTGTTGTAGGGAGAACAACATAAATATAGCTTCCCCCCTTACTTACCTATCAAAACAAGGTAATTTAACCACTTAAATTGAATGAATCTATGGTGGAAATGAGGTGAAAAAGAGGAGGCACCCGAGACAAGGAGGAGGTGGAGAGAATGAAGTGGGGAGAAAGTGAGTGTGGGTAGGAGAGGCTGTCCAAAATATCTTGTTGCTGCCCACTTACTAATGGCGCACCAACTCTAAATGCGCCATTAGTAATCCAGGTTACTAATGGCGCACCTTCTGGTGGTGCGCCATTAGTAGTTTTGCAAAAAAAACATACTAATGGCGCACTGTTCCACAGTGCGCCATTACTAGTTAAACTAGTAATGGCGCACGGTGGAAAAGTGCGCCATTAGTAGTTTTGCAAAAAAGGGAATAAAAAATATAATAGAAAAAACAACATTAGTGGCGCACTTTCCGGCAGGTGCGCCATTACTAGTTACAACTAGTAATGGCGCTCTGTGTCTGGATGCGCCATTAGTATGTTTGGACAGGCGCACTAGTTAAAAAAAATTGATACTAATGGCACACCCTGGGCCAGGTGCGCCATTAGTAGTTTCAACTCTAATGGCGTATCAGAAGGTGGTGCGCCATTAGTATATACTAATGGCGCACCGCTTGTCTGGTGCGCCATTAGTGTCAATCCCATGTATAGCCCTTTTTCTTGTAGTGGTAGTATTCCACCATGTATATAGTATAGTCCAAATACTTTAGTAACGATAGTTCTAGACCGATTGTATGCCTTTGTTTGATTGATTGAGTGATATGTTTGTGTTTGTCTCATGTGCATATGGGTAGTGTTTCCCCTCTAGACCTCATTCTATTCTATTTTCTCATCTTTTCTAAACCCAGCAGATGCCTCCGAGACATGACAATGGATTTGCTTTCCCACCGGAGCTCACTCAGTTGATCCAGCAGCAGAATGCATTGATGCAGATACTAGTCCGGAATCAGAACCAGGGGAACAACAACAACAACAACCCACCACCACCCCCACCAGTTGACCACTTAGCCCGTTTTCTTAGGCTGAATCCGCCGGTGTTCTCCAGTAGCACCGAGCCGATTGTTGCAGATGATTGGCTTCGCAAGATTGATAGGGAGTTGACCACTGCAGGATGAACAGATTCGGAGAGAGTGCATTTTGCCGCACATCAGCTTGATGGACCCGCAGCATCTTGGTGGGAGAATTTCATAGTCACTTACCCTATTGACACTGTGACATGGGACCAGTTCCAGTAGGCTTTTCGCACTGCCCATGTTTCAGCAGGAGCTATGGCCATGAAGAAGCATGAGTTTCGCAACTTACGCCAAGGAGGGCGCATTGTTGGCCAATATGTGGATGAGTTTAGTAAGTTAGCACGTTATGCCCCAGATGACGTCGCTATAGATGCAGCTAAGAAGGAGAAGTTTCTAGAAGGACTAAATGATGAGCTGATCATGCAGTTGATGGTGGCAAATTTCAATACCTATCAGGAGTTGGTGGATAGAGCTCTCATGCTCGAAGGGAAGCAGCAGCAAATTGACAGCCGCAAGAGGAAGTATGGACAAGGGAAGTATAATTCTGGAGCCCAGCAGAGACCCCGTTACACACCGAACTCGGGAGGACTTGTTCATAACCATGGAGGCCACACTCATAATGGAGGAAGTTCGCACAATCATGGTGACCCCAAGAATGGTAATGGTAATGGAGGAAGTAGCAGACAGAACCGTTCCAACCCGGCAACACCCGCCAAGAAGGATCTAAGCCATGTGACGTGCTATAAATGCCAGAAGACCGGACATTACGCCAGTGAATGTACTGAAGCCAAGAATGGGAATGACAATGGAAGCTCTGGGAAGAAGCCCAACCCTTTCACCAGGGGACAAGTGAACCACGTTAACGTGGAGGAGGTTGAAGCCCAGCCAGATGCAGTAATAGGTAAGTTCTTGGTTAAGTCATTTACTACAGTCGTACTTTTTGATACTGGTGCATCGCATTCATACATATCAAGGGGATTCGTGGATAAGTTTAAACTGCCAACCCAAGTCCTTAGGTCACCCATGTTAGTAACCTCACCAGGAGCAGGGTATATGGCTACCTATGGTGTGATCGGTTACTGTTAAGGATTGGTAACTACTCGTTCCCTCAGACCTAATAGTATTGGCGTCACAAGGATTGGATGTGATATTAGGCATGGATTGGTTATCGAAGTATGGAGGGAACATTGACTGCGCCAGTAAGTCGATTTTTCTTACCACCCCAGAAGGAAGAAGGATCAAGTATGTATCCCGGCATGTGCCGAATAGAAATCAAGTAAATTCCTTATCAGGAGTTGTACAGGAGGAAGTACCAGTGGTGAAGGATTTTCCGGATGTATTTCCAGAAGAGTTGCCAGGCATGCCACCAGATAGAGAGATTGAGTTTTTGGTTGAACTTTTGCCAGGCACAGGGCCAATATCTAAGAGACCGTACAGAATGCCCGCAAAGGATTTGGAGGAAATTAAGAAGCAGATTAAGGAGTTACTGGATAAGGGATATATTCGCACAAGTTCGTCACCTTGGGGATCACCAGTACTTCTAGTGGAGAAGAAGGATGGATCGTTACGGATGGTTGTTGATTATCGTGGATTGAATGAGGTGACGATCAAGAACAAGTACCCACTGCCGATGATCAATGATTTGTTTGACCAGTTGCAAGGAGCTAAAGTGTTTTCTAAGATCGATCTACGATCAGGGTACCACCAGCTGAAGATTCGAGAGCAGGATATACCCAAGACAGCTTTTACAACGAGGTACGGGCTGTATGAGTACACCGTTATGTCATTTGGTCTGACTAACGCACCTGCCTATTTTATGAACATGATGAACAAGGTGTTTATGGAGTTTTTGGATAAGTTCGTCGTGGTGTTCATTGATGATATTCTGGTCTACTCTAAGAACGAAGAGGAACATAAAGAGCATTTGCGTTTGGTACTTGGGAAGCTCAGGGAACATCAGCTATACGCCAAGTTCAGCAAGTGTGAGTTTTGGCTGAAGGAAGTCGGATTCCTTGGACATGTTATATTCGGGGAAGGAATAGCAGTAGACCCCACCAAAGTTGTCACTGTGACAAATTGGGAGTCACCCACGACAGTTGGAGAGATTCGGAGTTTTCTTGGACTCGCAGGATACTACCGGAGGTTCATTGAGAATTTCTCAAAGATTGCAAAGCCTATGACGGAATTGTTGAAGAAGGACACCAAATTCAATTGGACTGAGGAATGTGAGGCCAGTTTTCAGGAGTTGAAGAGACGCCTGGTTACATCACCGGTGTTGATTCTACCAGATCAACGCAAAGATTATGAAGTGTATTGCGACGCTTCACGTCGAGGACTTGGAGCCGTACTTATGCAGGAAGGAAGAGTTATTTCATATGCCTCACGACAGCTTAAACCCCATGAGTTAAATTATGCTACGCATGATTTGGAATTAGCAGCCGTAGTGCATGCGTTGAAAACATGGAGACATTTTCTCATCGGAAACCATTGTGAGGTATACACGGATCACAAGAGTTTGAAGTATATCTTCACGCAGAAGGAGCTGAATCTCAGACAGAGGAGATGGCTGGAGTTCATTAAGGATTATGATATGAGATTGCATTATCATCCAGGAAAGGCTAACGTTGTAGCTGATGCGTTGAGCCGCAAGAGTCATGTAAATACCCTCATGACCGGAGAGTTACCCAAGGAGTTAGCAGAAGACCTTTGCAAGCTGTGTTTGGAGATAGTTCCAATAGGTTATGTAGCAACCTTGGAAATTCAGTCTACCTTGATGGATAAGATCAAAGAAGCTCAGAAGACGGACAAGGAGATTGCCGAGATAAAGGAAAGGAAGAGTGAAGGAAAGTCTAAAGGATTTCTTGAGGATGAGCACGATACCTTATGGTTTGAGGACCGCGTATATGTGCCCAATGATCAGGAGATCAGGAAGTTGATTCTGCAAGAGGCCCATGATTCACCATATTCAATTTACCCAGGAAATACCAAGATGTATCTGGATTTGAAGGATAGTTTCTGGTGGACCGGAATGAAGAAGGATATTGCGGAGTATGTAGCAGTTTGTGATGTATGTCAGAGAGTGAAGGCAGAACATCAGAAGCCAGCAGGATTGCTACAGCCATTGCCTATACCTGAATGGAAGTGGGATGAACTAGGCATGGATTTTATCACGGGATTACCCAGGACTCGTTCAGGCTATGACTCGATATGGGTTGTAGTCAATCGTTTGACGAAATTAGCTCATTTCATCCCAGTGAAGACCACTTACACCAGTGCTAAGTTGGTAAAGATATACATGACCAGGATCGTATGTCTGCATGGAGTTCCGAGGACCATTGTATCAGATAGAGGAACCCAGTTTACTTCAAAGTTTTGGAATCAGTTGCATGAAACTCTGGAGTTCAGTACAGCTTTTCACCCGCAAACAGATGGACAGACTAAAAGAGTAAATCAGATTCTGGAGGACATGTTGAGAGCTTGTGCGCTAGACTATGGATCTAGTTGGGACGATAATTTGCCTTATGCAGAGTTCTCTTATAACAACAGTTATCAAGCTAGTTTGAAGATGGCTCCTTTTGAAGCACCGTATGGAAGGAGGTGCAGAACACCGTTGTTGTGGGACGAAGTTGGAGACCGACAGTTGTTTGGACCAGATTTGATTAAAGAGTCTGAAGAGAAGGTTAAGCTGATTCGTGATAGACTCAAGGTAGCCCAATCCAGGCAGAAGAGATACGCGGATTCTAAACGCAAGGAGACAGTCTACAAAGTTGGAGACAGAGTGTATCTTTGAGTATCACCACTTCGAGGAGTGAAGCGCTTTGGAGTTAAGGAAAGTTAGCACCACGTTTTGTGGGACCATACAGAGTTTTGGAACGTATGGGAGAAGTTGCCTACAAGTTGGAATTACCCGAAGGATTGTCCGGAGTTCACGATGTCTTCCACGTTTCTCAGTTGAAGAAGTGCCATGCGGAGATGACTGATATTCCTCTATGAGATACAGTGCCGCTAGAAGCGATACAATTTGATAGTGATTTGACATATAAGGAGAAACCAGTCAAGATACTCGAGTTTGCCAGCCGAGTTACACGCAACAAAGTAATCAAGTTCTGCAAAGTTTAGTGGAGTCACCATACCGAGGATGAAGCCACTTGGGAACGAGAGGAAGACCTACGGAAAGACCACCCACACCTATTTTCTAGCCAACCCGAATCTCGAGGGCGAGATTCATCTTAAGGGCGGTAGGTTTGTAACATCCCAAAATTTCCAATTTGGAATGTTATACATAGATCATTCATGCATATCATATTTTTTTGCTGCATTTCGTTTCGCGATCCTCGAAATCCTACGCAACTCAAGGACCCTCGGAGAGAGTTGGGGATTTCCCTGTTTTCATATTTGAATTTTATCAAATATTGAAACGAGGATTATTTGTTTTAATTATTTTTCTCTCCGAAAATATTTCGTATTCAAATATATGAGAGGAGATAATATGACTTCTCCAAAATAAATGAAATATTGGAGGAAAATTATTAAAATCAAATATTGGATCTTTATTCGGAGTTTTGTCGCTATTTTATTTGAATTAGGAAAAATATGCGTTTTTGAAAATTGCAATTTAGGCCCAAATAAATGTTCACCTTGTCCGGCCTATTTTTATAGGACGGGGAAAATTTATTTCGGAAATTTTGGAGTCCGTTTAGTTTTTTTCTTACTTTTTCTGCACGTCAGAATTAAAAAAAAGTCAAACAGACTCCGGGCTGTACCCGAGCGGGACTCCGCCCGGGGGGCTTTATAAGCCGCACCGGCCGAGCCCACCGCAGCCCAAACCAGCGTCGCCGCCGCCCGAAACCCTAGCCTGCCAGATCCGCCGCGCCCGCCCGATCCGCCGACGACGCCGCCGCCACCCGCCGCCGCCGCCGTCTCGCCGGACCCGCCGGACCCGAGGTAGCCGCCTCGGTTTTCGTGAGAAAACCGTTTTGTTTTTTTCAAAACCCTAGATCTGTTTTTTTATAGATCCGGTTCGGTTTATTTTCGGTTTAGTTATATAGAGAACGCTCGTTTTACGTTCGTTTTAACGAACGGTTTTCACTGTTTAACCGTAGACAGTGAACATTCGTCAGTTTTTCTTTTTCTCGGATTTTCCGCGATTATTTTCGGTCGCGATTTCTGATCCGATTTTCGTTTTAGTTTATCTTTTCGCTCGTTTATCGGAATCAGGCTATTCAAGCGCCTAGATCTTCATCTCAAAACCCTCTTTCTGTTTAACCAACTTGAACAAGATTTTGGTACTGTAAAATTTGACTTTAGTTCAGATTAGTAAACGGATCTTGTTTCTTTCGCAGTTTGAGTTTCGTTGCTCCGTTTGATTTGATTCTTTTTGCAAACCGGAGTTTTTAAGTTGAACTTTCTGGTCAATTCTTCTTATTTGAGTTTTGCCCGTGCGTATTTGCTTGATTGCTTATGTATGCTACTGTTTGTTTGCGATAGAATTCCCGGAGTGCAAAGCGTGCTACTACGAGTCTCTAGGTTTCGCGGATCATCAGCCAGGCAAGTAACACTTTGATCATATCCCTTCCATACCTAGTTTTTATGCATTAGTTTCATCCCCAAAGAATTGCATGGTTAGGATCTAAATTAAATTGTGGGTTGGGAAGTAGCTGAGGTAGTACCTATTCACCTGTTTATTATCAAACCCTGGGAGTTACTTCTACGTTATGATTATATTGCTATGCTATGCTCGTAGACGTGGATTGGGTTTGAGTGTATTCATGACAGATGTGAGTATTCTTAATTAATGGTTAACCTAAGGTGGCAACTTAAATACACATCTGGGTGGATTGAGGCACCTGGGGAATCCAGTGATTGCCTTTTTTTGGAAATCCCGGGGTACCGTGTGATTCTCCTATGGACCGCCACCCAGGCTCAAAGGGATCATGGGATTATTCATACTAGAAACTTCGGTGTGCAACCACAAGCTATTATGGGCTCTAGCATAGTTGATTAAGTCATGTGAACTCTTACAGTGGTAGACTAGCAGATGTAGGGGATGTAGGTGGTACGGTCTACCCATCGTAAGGTGCTAACGCTTCTGAAAGACTATGTCTCGGTCATCCGTTTCTCAAACATCATGTAGTGGAAGAAATCAAACAGAGGAGATCGAGTCTTGTGGGGAAAAGTCCGCAAGCCTCTGCAGAGTGTACAAACTAATCCTGGTTAGTCGTGTCCCCGGTTATGGACATCTTGAGTATCTGGTTCTTGGATTATCATGTTGATCTCATCACTACTTAATTAATTTGATGGGTTGTTAATGAATACTTTTAATTGGGATTGAGAGGGGGTTTACCTTCTCGATAATTTTTCAACAAACTTTGTAGTTAAATAAAAATTATTCCTTTGCAGTAGGGAACAATTGGCTTTTTGCAAAAACATATTAACCCTACAACCTCCACCAGCCATATATGCATGTAGTGATAGCATTATTCTGTTCATTATCCTTGTGTTACATTGCCAGCATATTCCATGTGCTGACTCGTTTTCGGGCTGCAACGTATCATGTTGCAGACTTTTCAGACGACGAGTAAGGAGCCTTAGGTCGTGGTCTTTCATTCAGTGATGCCGTTGGAGTTGATGGACTCACTTTATCTTCCAAGCCTTCCGCTGTTATCGTTTTAGATGGCCTTAAGCCATATTTATTGTAATAAGTTCTCTTTTGAGACATTCGATGTAATAAGTGTGTGATTGCTACTCTATTATAAATCCTTCAAGTACTGTGTGTGTCAGCATTACCGATCCAGGGATGACACTTATGCACAGAGATCAGACTGTTTGAGGTCTGGTCGCTACATCGTGAGCAAGCGAGTTGGATGCACACCCACTTAGTTCCTTTTGTTGAGCTTTCGTATACTTATAGCTCTAGTGCATCCGTTGCATGGCAATCCCTACTCACTCACATTGATATCTATTAATGGGCATCTCCATAGCCCGTTGATACGCCTAGTTTAAGTGAGACTATCTTCTCCTTTTTGTCTTCTCCACAACCACCATTCTATTCCACATATAGTGCTATGTCCATGGCTCACGCTCATGTATTGCGTGAAGATTGAAAAAGTTTGAGAACATCAAAAGTATGAAACAATTGCTTGGCTTGTTATCGGGGTTGTGCATGATTTAAATACTTTGTGTGGTGAAGGTAGATCATAGCCAGACTATATGATTTTGTAGGGATAACTTTCTTTGGCCATGTTATTTTGAGAAGACATATTTGCTTAGTTAGTATGCTTGAAGTATTATTATTTTTATGTCAATATTAAACTTTTGTCTTGAATCTTTCAGATCTGAATATTCATACCACAATTAGAGAATTACATTGAAATTATGCCAAGTAGCATTCGACATCAAAAATCCTGTTTTTTATCATTTACCTACTCGAGGACGAGCATGAATTAAGCTTGGGGCTGCTTGATACGTCTCCAACGTATCTATAATTTTTGATTGTTCCATGCTATATTATATTCTGTTTTGGACATTAATGGGATTTATTATACACTTTTATATTATTTTTGGTACTAACCTATTAACCGGAGGCCCAGACCAGAATTGATGTTTTTCGCCTATTTCAGAGTTTCGCAGAAAAAGAATATCAAACGGAGTCCAAACGGAATGAAACCTTCAGGAACGTGATTTTCGGAACGAACGTGATCCAGAGGACTTGGACCCTACGTCAAGACATCAACCAGGAAGGCATGAGGTAGGGGGCGCGCCTACCCCCCTGTGCGCGCCCTCCACCCTCGTGGGGCCCACGTTGCTCCACCGTCGTACTTCTTCCTCCTATATATACCTACGCACCCCCAAACTACCAGATACGGAGCCAAAAACCTAATTCCAGCGCCGCAACCTTCTGTACCCGTGAGATCCCATCTTGGGGCCTTTTCCGGAGCTCCGCCGGAGGGGGCATTGATCACGGAGGGCTTCTACATCAACACCATAGCCTCTCCGATGATGTGTGAGTAGTTTACCTCAGACCTTCGTGTCCATAGTTATTAGCTAGATGGCTTCTTCTCTCTTTTTGGATCTCAATACAATGTTCTCCCCCTCTCTTGTGGAGATCTATTCGACGTAATCTTCTTTTGCGGTGTGTTTGTTGAGACCGATGAATTGTGGGTTTATGATCAAGTTTATCTATGAACAATATTTGAATCTTCTCTGAATTCTTTTATGTATGATTGGTTATCTTTGCAAGTCTCTTCGAATTATCAGTTTGGTTTGGCCTACTAGATTGATCTTTCTTGCAATGGGAGAAGTGCTTAGCTTTGGGTTCAATCTTGCGGTGTCCTTTCCCAGTGACAGTAGGGGCAGCAAGGCACGTATTGTATTGTTGCCATCGAGGATAACAAGATGGGGTTTATATCTTATTGCATGAGTTTATCCCTCTACATCATGTCATCTTACTTAAAGCATTACTCTGTTCTTTTGAACTTAATACTCTAGATGCATGCTGGATAGCGGTCGACGTGTGGAGTAATAGTAGTAGATGCAGGCAGAAGTCGGTTGGTTGCGCCGTTTTTATTTTGCTTTCTTTACTTTGCATCTTTATCATAAAAATACCAAAAATATTATCATATCTATCAGATCTCAATTTCGTAAGTGACCGTGAAGGGATTGACAACCCCTTTATTGCGTTGGTTGCAAGGATTTTATTTGTTTGTGTAGGTGCGAGGGACTCGTGCGTGGCCTCCTACTGGATTGATACCTTGGTTCTCAAAAACTGAGGGAAATACTTACGCTGCTTTACTGCATCACCCTTTCCTTTTCAAAGGAAAACCAACGCAGTGCTCAAGAGGTAGCAGGATCCAGGTGACACAACCAGAGATGGCGCCTCCCTTTTGGATTCGAGGATAAAAGTAGTGGCGGAAGAGCGCCATATTGGGGAACACTCCGACGAAGCCCTCACAGAGATGGGCAAAGAGAGCCATGCACGCCACGGCGTTTGGAGTGAAATACAGAAGGTGAAAGCCGTAGGTGTGCATGACGTCATTGAAGAAAACAGAGAAGGGGGCCAAAGGCCGTAGGAAAAGTAGTCGACGAAGAATGGGTACCGATTCGGGCCGGCTTCGGCGAAAGCGGCAGGGATGATCCGCGTGGCCGGGTGCCCCGTCGTCCCCCCCCCCCCCCCCCCGTCTTGCACCCCCCATAGGTGCTTGAAGTAGTCCCAGAGATGGACCGCGTCGACCGCCATGGGGAAGTAGGCGGACTGCATCCGCCGCGCCCCCAACTCGCTCTCCGGCGGCTCCTGCGCCCCGGCATCCTTGGCCACTCCCTTGCCTTTACTAGTTTTGGGTGCCATGGCGGCTGCGAAAGGTGAAGGGGGAAGGACGACGAAGACGCGGCGGTGGCGAGCAAAGGCAAGAGCTTGAGACAGAGGAAGAATGGGACGGCGGTTCCGAGATTGGAGAAGGTGCGGGGGGGGGGGGGGGGGTAAATGAGCAGCGCGCCCGCGGTTATTCCTTTTTATGGGGAAGGCGCGGGCCGCCTCTTTTCCCATTAACTGCGATGCGACGCATGCGTGCGGAGACCGCCCCACGCATGACCCCCACGTCACGCACGACCCTCCACGTCGCGCGTTCAACGCAGGTCGTGGGGAAGCGTAGCGGAAGAAGAAGTTACTACGGTAAAAATCCGCCCCACCTGCCGCGCACTTTTCTGGGCCTAGCCCAACAACACTTCGCGCTTATGTGTGGCCCAGGCCCGGGGGGCTCCTGTCGGTGTACAAAAGTAGGGGCTCTCTGTTTGACCCCTTTACTTGTGCACGGGCAGTCAGAGCCGCGCCCGCGGCCACACTTAGCAGGGTAGAGGAGGGGAGCCGGAGTACGAGACAACCAAGGCGACGCCAAGACCAGAAACACTAGAGAGCAAAGGGGCGAGGTGGACTCCGCCAGCAAGACCCTTGCCGGGGCGGCATCCACGGCCCCAGCAAGAGCCTTGCTGGGGCAGCTTGCCCAACGCGAGCAGAGCGAGCCGCCCTTGAGCCCAAGGGTTCCAAACGCCGCCAACAACTACATTGGAACCAAGGCTCGGGAGGCGCCTCCGTGATGGCATGAAGATCTTTCTCAAGATCATAAACACACGAGATCAGATGAAGACCAGAAGACGACGACCCTCGGCAGGATCCTAGCCAAGGAAACCCACAAGACCCCCGACGAGATTCTTGCCGGGGACACCAGCGAGGCCGCAGACAGGCCCATGCCTACCAATACTTCACCGCCGTCCCCATGAAGCTGCTAGCTCAACCAGCTGGGCTGGCACCTACGTGGCGACGAGCAGCCTCTACACCGACTCAGCAAGCACCTGCGTGGTGGCATGCAAGTCTTCCTGAAGGCTCCACCACCGCGCCAGCCCAGCAGCCAGCCAACGTGGTGCCATGACGCCTCGTCAGTTCAGACGCGTGTCGAAGCAAGGCGAGGCGACGACAGCTGGGACGTGCTTCCTTACAGTCCGCGATAAAGCGAGAGGGGCACGTCGGCAGCACATTAAATGCGTTTGTCCGACAGTGCCAGAGGATAGACTCATCCACTGTACACCTTTCCACCTCATGTGTGCCACTGTGGCGACCCCTTTTGCCTATAAAAGGAGGCCCGAGGTGACCAGGAGAAGGATTCGGATCTTTTGAGCAAGTCACACCCCGTAGCTAGCTCAAGAACACAAGAACACTCAAATACATCAACCAAAGCAGGACTAGGGTATTACGCATCTCCGCGGCCCGAACCTGGGTAAACGATCCGTGTGCTTCCTGTCAGACCCGCTCTTTGCACAACCTCGTGCCCGCCAACCGTAGAAGGGATCCCAGTGATTCCATAGGTGTCAATTTCCCCCGACAGACGACATGATGTTTGATTTACAAGTGAAGAACATTTTGTGCTGCCTTGAAGACTCCAACAACGGTCTCCCGGAGGACGACAACGACGGCGCGGCACACCGCCTCCACCGCCGTCGAAAATATTTTTGGGGGGTTTAATACTGTATCTCGAATTCTCAATCATATGAATATAAATTTGCAGTGTGACTGAATGAAAGATATGGTTTGAACGAACTTGCGGTTTTCTCTCTTAATGTACAGACTTATCAAACGATTTTCTTTAAAAAAACTTCAATGGTTTTTCAATATAAAACACTCATCGCAAATGTTTTAGTTAGAACACCCGTATGCAAACCGACGGCTTCCCCAGGAAGCCATGGGAAAATGTGCGGAGCAGGATTTCTGCAGCTCTTGATCTCAAACATTTTAGAAAGAACACTCGTATGCAAAGTGAGAGCTATGGTCTTCCCTCGCAGCGCAGAATTTGTGCATCCCTTCAACGCAAACGGTTGTTTTGGATGACCCGTGTGCAACCATGTAGAAACAATTGGGTAAGATTTGAATTTGTCATTTTGGGTATGTTGCCATTTGTCAAACTGGAAAGATTGACATTTGTTTATCTAGTAACATTGCCATTTGTCAACCTTGCGATTTATCAAAATATGCAGCTAAAAATCACTAGCACTATCTAATTTTTGCAACTGAAATCACTAGCACTATTCATATGGACACCACTAGTAGGCGTGAGTTGATGGATGCATATGCAAATGTACCCTTGATTACATACAACAAGTCATCAACCCACAACGACAACGAGGATACACATTGGATTATAGATCATTTCCAACAAAAACATTGTAGTAAAGTAAAGTTTTTCTCACACAACAAATTACAAAGCGATGAAATGAACTTCAGCTCAACCACTCGTCGGTGTTGGAAACACTTGCTTTGAACTAGAAGTGATTCTCTGGGAAGGGCCAGCTACTGTCAATCTCGAGACCAACGTAGGACTGATCATCCAGGCTGAAGCGGCCTATGTCAGGACCCATATTGTGATGGTAGGGAAGCATAGCAATGACTGAGGTATAGATCACTACAAAAAAAAGACACATCCGTGACATTTTGGGCCGAACGAAAATCTTTTCTGTCATACTTATGACACTTCTATGACGATAATTGTGACAAAACCCGGTATCATCATAGATGTAGTGGGGTCCTACTTCTATGACAAAAAATATGACAGAAAATGGGCTTTTCGTCCTGGGCGGGCCGGAGACGCAGCTGCATGACATTCTTTGGGCGGTCCATGACGGGAAAAACCGTGGTAGAAGCGAGGGCGCGGAAAATATCGGGGAGTCCCTGGTTACGGTGGGTGGTCGGGGGCCGAGCGATGCGCGTTTCTCTCGTACGTACGCGCGTGTGTGTGAGGCGTTGGGCTCTAACTGAACCCGAGCGAGGCGTTGGGCTCTAACTGAACCCGAGCGATTGCACTGCAGGCTACGCGTTACTGAACCCGAGCGACCGATTCCTTTGCTACTGCTGCTAACTAAAGCCGATCGATGCTGCCTCTGGATGAACAGTGAGCGTTGCTGGGGGGTTTGGATGAACAGTTCTTGCTGGGGGTGGATGAACAGGACCCCGTGGCGTTGCCTCTGGATGAACAGGACCCCGATCGTTCGAGCCGGTTGGGGCTGGATGAATAGGACCCCGTGGAGGGCAGGATGAACAGTGGACGGTGGAGGGTAGGATGAATAGGAGCCCGTGGAGGGGTGGTTGAACAGGAGCTCGTGGAGAGGGTTGGTTGAACAGTAGCCGGTGGAGTAGCGCGCGGTGGAGGCTGGATGAACAGGAGCCCGTGGATGAACAGTCGAGGTGGAGGCTGGAGGAGGTCGGCGGTGGATGAACAGTAGCCCGTGGAGGCTGGAGGGGGTCGACGGTGGAGATGAACAATATCCCGTGGAGTCCCGTTTTGCGGTACGCCACACCCCTCCCGATGAACAGGACCCCCGTTTCGACCGTAGCGCTCCTACACAAGTCCGTTTCCTTCGTTTTGTGGTACGCCACACCCCTCCCGATCAACAGGACCGCCGTTTCGACCGTAGGAGGTCCGTTTCCTCCGTTTTGCGGTACGCCAGACCCCTCCCGATGAACAGGATCCCGTTTCGAATGTGGCCGGTCGAACACAAGGCCGTTTCCTCCGTTCTGCGGTACGCCAGGCCTCGTTTCCATCGGCTGTTCCGTCCAAGTCGGTTGGCTCCCACGCTATTCGTTTCCTCCCGATGAACACGACGCATTCCGTTGCCTCCCCATGAACACGACGACGACGATGTTTCTTTGTTCCGACCCAGCCATGTACACGAGCCCTGGCCGTACGTACGCGCGAGTAGGCGTTCGAGACCCCGCCCGTATGTACGGACGTGGCCATATTTACTTTCTTGCACCCTGGCCGTTGTACGTACGTGTACATGCTACGTGCGCGCCTCTACTACGACACGTGCTCGCCTCTACATCGACTAGTATGTACGTGCACGGTCGCGACCAGAATGACAACGCTACGTATGCTTCGACCAGGTGGGTCCCGACTGTCAAGCACTTCCTTGCGTGCGAAGATGTAGCTGGTGGGTCCCAGCAGTCAGGGGGAAACATTTTTGTCGCCAAATATGGTGGCCCGTCCGGTGGGTCCCCGCTGTCAGGTGGAGGAATAATTATTTTGCGCGTAATAAGGAGGCACTTCCTTGCTGCGGCCGTGGACCCAGCTGTCAGCCTCTCCATGTACAGTCCACGTCCGATGGAAGTCGTTCCTTGACCATGTTGACCACGCCGCGCCGAGAGCACCAGGGCGGTGGACGATGGCGAGGCCTAGGAAGGGGACGACGCGGAGCCGGGGAAGACGCGGCAGTGGATGCCCATGCGGAGAGGAGTACGAGGGTTCACTGGTTCGGCTGCGGTGTGAGGCTGCCGTCGCCGCAGAATAGCAGGGGGTGTGGGTGAGTGGAGGGATGGCCTGGCCAGCGGTGGGAGTAGTATGGGGGCGGTGAGGCCTCCGCGGCAGCACAGCCGGCCATGGGAGGCAGGAGCAGGCGGCACGCCCGGTGCTGCTTTGGGCGGCTGGAGCAAGAAGACCAGAGGTTGAAGAAGCACTATGGTCGTTGGATGGACATCGTACGGTCACTGGAGCTAGAATCGTTCATATTGACTAAGTTGACAAAGCCCTCTATCCCCGTCAACTTAGTAGGCCCACAAGTCAGCCACCCACCATGGTGGGTCCCAGCTAGCAGGGGGTATTCATTTTTTTTGTGCGTCATAAGGAGGCACTTCCTTGCGTGCGAAGATATATTTTTATAACATGCATTAACATTTTGTTAGTTAAATTTAAGGTCAAAATATGGCACAGAATATGAAGGGGACTAATAGACCAGACGGAGGTAGTAGCACACGGCCGCTCTCTACGCAGCGTTGCAACTGCCGACCAGCTTGTAGATGACCATTCCCTGTGGGTTCAACTTCTCTATGTGTCTGGTTGCTTGAGGTTGAGGCGGCCGCTGCGCGCTCTGCTCTTGCGTCCCTCCCTCTGGGCGCTCTGCCCTCGTCCCTCCATGCGCGCTGCCAGTGCTTGGGGCCGGCGCACGATCACATACATTCGTGCTACCATTATGCATGTGGTTGCGCCGGTCGCGGCGCCACGATGCAGTTACCCGCGGCAAAAACTGCCATGCGGACGCGCCGAGAATCCAGGCCGCCCGGCCCCCATTTATTCCTGCAGCCATTTACCTTCATCTCTCGCGCCACATGACACAATAAGCACACCCATGACGACACATACAGAGAGGACATCCAGCAGTTCCAATGGCGCTCCCCATGGCTCTAATGGCGCTCCCAGCGGCCGATGACGACAACAGGGGCAGTTCACCACGCATCACGTAGTGGACACCCACGTGAGGGGGAAGGACCTCTCGATGGTGTACACGAATGAGCCGGTCTCGGTGGAGAGCTCCATCCAAACTATGGAGCAGTTGCTTGCTGAGGACAAGTACCAAGTGGTCGGCTTCGACCTCGAGTTCACCAACGGTCGTGCCGGGCACGATCAGAAGGTTGTCATCGCCTAGTTGTGCGTGCGACATGAAGTCCTCGTCTACCACTACCAGCCACAAGGCCTTGGGAGCGTTTCTCCAGGTTTATCAACAGCTCCGACTATAGTTCGCTACGGTGAACACCACCAACAATCTAAAAGCGCTCAAGGTTTCGGGCTTGACCTGCCAGAATCTTGTCAACATCTGTGACCACTACAAGGTCTGGGGCGGCGACAACAACAAACAGAACTCCCTGGTTGACCTCGCCCCAGCCATCATCGACCCCTACTACATGAAGATGAAGGATGAGAGCAAGAAGGACAAGAACGCCTGGCACAGTGCCTGGCATCATAAACTGGATGAAGAACATGTATGCGGCCAAGGACACGTACACAAGCTACGAGATGTACAGGCGGACCATTAACATGACGAAGTGTCTTCGTCCTACCCCAGATGGGGGATCGAGTCACAGAGCAGTGGCGGGAGCGTCACAACAAGTAGATGACTAGACGATCGTTTCTCCTGGTTTAGAATGCATGCAATTATTTATTGAGGTGTGTGCGAATGATCTGTATAGTCACTTATGTAATTGGATGTTTATTTTGGTTATATATGTTATTCTTTTGTAGACAGAGCAAATCACATGGCTTATTAGCAGAAATCGTCTGTGTTATTATTGGTCTTCGCACATATTTCGGACTACGGACCTGTTTGCCGCGTATCAGACACATCTTGTTCAGTTGAACTGTTTCTGTTGTCTTGGCTCATCGCAAACAGTTCATCCGAGTGAACTGTATGCCCTCCATCGCACCCACCTTGACCTGGCTGACCGTTTCTATTATGTTGCCTAATCACACACAGTTCATCCTAGTGAATTGTATGCCGTATATCGCACACACCCTCATCTGGCTGCCCATTTCTGTTGTTCTGCCTCATCACAAACACTTCTGCGGGATTAACTGTATGCCACGCATCGCACACGCAACTCTAATCTGAATCATGTTTGATGTCTCTTCCATCGCAAACGTTTTGTATCTTTTTAATGGTTTTATTACATCACTGTTGGTGTATAATGCATCGCACAAAGTTTCATCGAAGGGTCTCTGATTGGACTGTTGCGTTTGGACCAACCTGCAGTAGTGCCATCACCAAGAATTGTCAAGTATGACCTTCTCAAAACAAGCAAGTTTACCCAGCACATAGTTCAAAGTTTTCATTACGCCTTAATAACCAAGGTAAATAGCTCATTCATAATCCAAGATTGCATCGCCTCAATCTATCTAGCAAAATAAACACGAAGAAATAAAAACATACATAGTTAGTTGTTATGTTATTTCTCGGGAGACATGACTTTGGGGCCCGCCCACGGCAACCTCTCGCAACCATATCCTCTCCGAGTGACATATTCTTGTCCACATGTTCCTTATGGGGCCGCACTCGTACATATTACCGGGAGGGGTGGGTGGGGGCAGAGAGACGAGCGTAGTCGGCTCGAACCCGATTATCCTTCGCTAGGGAAAAATACTCACAAAAACATGAACTTCATAGACCCCTTTTAATTTATTTCATGGAGTTAGATAGTAATTACTTTCCGACTTAAATACATCTCAAAAATAAGGAATGCATACAATATCTCATTGGAATAATATACTTCACTACCAAAAATAAAATAAAGTAAATGACCCTAATAAAAGAGAGTGTCTCTACAGAAACACAAATAATCATAAGTTTATGTAAATGTGGTTACAACATTTCTATACATCATACAAGCAGGCACATTGGTGTTTATGTTAATGCTTTATTAATCATGTTTCATTAACCCATATGGATTTTACCTGTCCATCCAAACTATACGGCGAAGAGGAAAATAAAATATGTCCCATGCACGACTTTATAGGTAGAAATGGCATCTTCCAGCTACTCAGAGTCGATGTATGCAAAAGTTTGATCAATGGAGAATTCAACACCTTCAATCTTTCCAATCCTTTGAAATTCTTCGTCTACCTCCTGCTTTGAAATAGATGAACTAATTCCTCCAACACATAGGTTCCTAATAGCTCTATCATGTAAAAACCAATCAAAGAACAAATGCCATAAGCATGCATACTATTTCTGCTTTGAAATAGATGAATAAAATCCTCATACAAGTAGTCCTAGTAACAAAAACTATTAGATAACTATGAATGGTCTAACTTAAAGTGAAATAGGTGAAAGATGAAATACACTTCATATTTATATGAAATCACAGCCTGAATAACAGCAAATTGTGTCACTTGTGCACAACTCATTACACAACATTAGCACATGAATGGAGCAATTTCACTCGAGACATAAACAACTATGACTAACCAAGGATTATTCTATATTAGTACATCATTCTTTATTAGTACATCATTCAAACTTGAATCAGACCTACCATAGTTAATAGATATTGACCTATTCCATGGCATATCAAAGTTAGAATTACGCCAGTAAGTCTCATGAGGGCAATAATCTTTACACAGCACTAGCATAACAAAGTCACCCTAGGACAATGAACAATCACCAATCTAGGACACTCTAACAACATATATCATCCGACACAACCTAAAATGCATAAAAGAGCGAGACCACGAAATGATAAATCTCCCACTCATGCTCTGCCATGCCACATCAAAGACACCAAAACCATAATTACCCAAAAATCACATCACGGGGTGACGACCTACAGCCAGATCACAGGGTGATCCAAGGTGGGAGTTGATCCGGGCGGTGGATAAGGGAGAGGACAGGTTATCCATATGAAGGAGCACTTGACCTTGAACCCACGGAGCAGCTCAAGGGCACCCTAGGACTCAACGAGTGAGCAAAAGAGTACTAAGGCATAGCTACAGGAGATAACCCGCGTGACGATGTAGTCAAGCGCCCTGTGCGGGGCAAATGCTATAGTGTCATCATCCACACCCGCGAGTGTGGGAAGGTTGCCAACGCACAACTTGTTCACCTCATGGTCCGCCCCTAGTACAGCGGTAGCACCCCTTTTGCCAGGGGGGTTTTCATTCCTTTGGTGAGGAAGCCGATGGCCTGGCAGCCTCCGCCACCTCTGCCAGTGGTGGCTTTGAAGACATTGACTGCCATGGGGTGGGAGGGGGGGATATCCAGGGCCCCAGCCCCTTGGGTGATACCCTGCTACGGGACCTCTAGGTGCGTTAGATATGCAATGAAGGGACAGGGTCAATTCAGTGATATATTTTAGTATGCACCCTTGGAACATTTGCACCTTGGCCCCAGGAAACAACATATCTTCACAAGATTACTTGTCTGACGGATTAGCAACCATACAGCCAGTGGTGGCTTTGAAGACATTGACTGCCATGGGGTGGGAGGGGGGGGGATATCCAGGGCCCCAACCCCTTGGGTGATACCCTGCTACGGGACCTCTAGGTGCGTTAGATATGCAATGAAGGGACAGGGTCAATTCAGTGATATATTTTAGTATGCACCCTTGGAACATTTGCACCTTGGCCCCAGGAAACAACATATCTTCACAAGATTACTTGTCTGACGGATTAGCAACCATACAGCCAGACCTGCATATGTACATATACGAGTCGCAAGCAGATGGATTTCATACGCGCCAGCCAGCATATTCTGGATCGTATCACCAGATATGCACTCGGGAGGAGGGAGAGAGCGCCGGACGCCCAGGTTAGGATGTTGGGCATTCTCGCTGTCTCAGATGGGGCCGGATCGGCGAAAGGGGAACTGGCCCACGGTCCAAACTCGTATATATTGCAGGCGGGGTAGGAACAGGTCCGCCGAGTCCGTGGGAGGCTCGACCGAGTGCTCCTAGCTGACGCTCGCGTGCTTCAACAGAAGGAGCTTTCGCGCAGGGAGAGAATTGAATTGGGCAGGCCCATTCGGTCGCTTCAATTAAATTAGCAAAAAAAGGATGCTTGGTCAAGGACTCGAACTCGCAACCAACGATAGAGAGTCAGCCTTACTTACCAGTTGAGCTGATGATTATTAGCAATTACAATGGTGCGAGAGTATTGAAGAATTAATCGCATCTATTGATTAAAAAAATCAAATAAATTCAACCATTGAACATCTTTCTAAATATACGATGAACAATTTTTAAATACACACTGCACTTTTTTGTGATATACACTGATTTTTTTTAATACGCATTGAACATTTTTGTCACATACGCTGAACAGTTTTTAAGTACACAATGAACATTTTTTAAATACAATGAACATTTTCTTAATATATGGTGAAAATTTATTAAATGTATGATGAACATTTTGGTAATACACGATGAACATTTCGTAATGCATAGTGAACTTTTTCATGATGTACGGTTAAACATGTTTTTCATATATGATGAATATTTTTGTAATAGGAGGTGACTTTTGAATATAACACACAGGAAGAGAAGAAGAAATAAAAAACATAAAAGAAACGAAAAAGAAAAAAAAGGAAAAAGGAACCAAACCAAAAAAACAGAACAAAACCAGTGAAGACCGGACAAAACATTGCAAAGAACCGGAAGCAAAAAAACATAGAAAAAAAGATAAAAACGAAGGAAGCTATAGCGAACGGATAAAACGCGAACCCTGTACATGGGCCGGCCCATCCGGTGGCTCGCCTCAGCGAAAGGTCAACCATTTAACGCTAACGGGCGTCAAATAGGTTATGCCGCTCGAACCATTTCTATGTGAGGTGATTATCCTCCGCTCGACAAAAAAGGCTCACCGGATAATGGCCTTCATATAGACACATTAATTTGAGATTATCGGATGAAAATGCATACACTTTCCATCTTTAAATCGTCTCAAAGATGGAAAACCCTTTTTCAGCCGACTAATATTTTTCTCCCGTGGACCTGCTCCTACCCTGGACATGCGTTGCCTATGGCGCCCACCCACCACAACCTATCCCAACCTTATCCTCTCCATGACACATTTTCCATATGTTCGTTGTGGGACCGGACCCATATATGTTGTGAGTGGGGCAAGGATTGCTTTGCCGTGTGGGTGGGCCACTTGAATCCGATTATGCTAGCTTGAGAAAAATAATCGCAAGAACATGGCCTTCATATACACCTTTCAATTTAATTCAAGAAGTTGGTTAATAATAACTTTCCCTCTTAAAAACGTCTCCCAAAGAAGGAATGCACACAATATCTCATTGGCATAATATACTTCACTACGACAAATAAAAATAATGTAAATGACCTTAATAAAAGAAAGTGTCTCTACCACAACGCAAATAATCATAAGTTTATGTATCTGTGGTTCGTGCTTCTGCCCATCCGTCCTAGCCCTAATAAAAGAAAGTGTCTCTACCACAACACAAATCACTATAATATACTTCACTACCACAACGCTTTCTTGAACACTGATAAATGGATTCGTGCTTCTGCCCATCTGTCCTGACTTTGCCCCTGAAGTTGCAAACAATTACCCACCACTACCATCCATAAGTGGTAGAAAATGATTCGATAAAGATCCAAAAAAAGAGAGCTGCCCGACCCGACCCTCGTTCCCCAATCCGGAAAATGACCCGCTAAAGATCTGGAAATAACAAATACCCACCACAGCCATCCATAAGTGGTAGAAAATGATTCACTGAATATCCAGAAAAAAAGAGCTGCTCGGCCATACCCTTGTTCCCCACTCCGGAAAACAATTTGCTACAGATCTAGAAAAACAATTACCCACCACTCCCATCCATAAGTGGTAGAAAACTATTTGCTGAAGATCCAGAAAAAGAGTTGCCCGACCAGATGATGGTTCACCAATCTGTCAGGACCCTGATCCTAAGTCACACCGATCTAGCATGTAACACATCATATCACTTCGCGGCCTCACGCATGGTATTCCCACAGATGTAGCCTTACCTTGGCCGGGACCGTTTGCGCCTTTTGGCTCACGTATATGATTGTGCCGCTAGCATCCATATGACAGAGAATCCGGGCCGACATGACTAGTCGTAAACCCAAGGTGGCACAAACTTACAGGGACAGGCATACGTAACCCAGCAATGAACGTGTCAGTCATCAACGTATGAACCCAAGTCGTAGCAAGCTACAAGGATTTAAAGGAACAACGCGTGACATTTCCCCAAAGGGATAGACACATGAACAAAGAAGGATACATGCCGGCCAGCCTAAGTGTTCTGGAGCAGTAGCGAACTACCATGGCTCAGTGGAAGCATTAGGAGACATTTCCCCATAAGGAAGGCTACCAAGAATAAACAACTAGGTGTCGGATCCCACACATACCAAGCATTTCAATAACATACACACAATATGCTCGATATGTGTAAATACAACATGGCATCACAACAAAACTCTACGACTCAAAGTATTTAATCAATAGGCTCCGAGGAGCCAGATATTACAAACATGGGTCTCATGACTCAACATTCAAGTCCTACAAGCAACAAGCACATGCGGAAGCATAAACATGTCTGAGTATAGACATTTGGAAAAAAAGAAGGCTAGAAAGCCTCTCCATCTATAAGACCCTCAAAAGGGGCCAGACCTCTGTCTAGGGCTCCCAAGCTAATTGTCGGAACCCACGTGGAACTATTGGTGAGACCGAAGTCTCCTCTGCAAAACATAAATTAAGCAAACGTGAGTACAAATGTACCCAGCAAGACTTACATCAGAACTAGCTACATATGCATCAGTATCAACAAGGGGGTTGTGGGGTTTAACTACAGCAAGCCAGGTTTGACTGTGGCTACCCTGAACTACGACTACAAGTAACTCTTTTGAGGTGGCGCACACGAGTCCACATATACCATATCAATACACCACTATGGATCCGCTCCCGTCTCCGTACGAGAAGGCCATCCATAGCACTCACGCTTATCTTGCGCATTTTAGAGTATCCACTTCAAGTTATCTATGAACCATATAAGCGTTCCAAGTAGTCCATATCCGCGGACGCGGCAATTCGAATAGATCATATTACCCTGCAGGGGTGTACTTCTTCACACACGCTCTCACCACTTATCGTCATTTACACGACATGTACTCGGCAACCTTCAAGCGGAAGCCCAGCGAGGCTTTCAGCCACGACCTTACTAACCACACAAGTCTCTAGTCCAGGTTTATCACCTATTCGAGTTCCGCAAGGAAGTCCGGCCGAGGTTTCCACTATGGCCCCAAACAATGTGTGCAGGGTTCCCAAGTCCACCATCCGGGTGACACTTGGTACACCGGGACATGGTGCCTAGTCTGTCCCAAGCCCACCTGGCCGGGTGCCACTTGGTAGACTACTAACACAACCTACAAACACCAGAAATTTGTTGCAACTCCCGGACAAAGATCGTGGTGATTAATAAGCCGAGAGGGGTCGAGTTATCGGAACCCAATGTGTGGTAGTAACTGTCTTGGATCACAGACACAGAACTCAGTTCCTGAGGATGGTTTCAATGAGACAACCCACCATGTACTCCTACATGGCCTCTCATCGCTACCTTTACCAAATCGTGTTCACGCACTTAGCTCCCACACAGTAGGACATGCTCACCACCATTCCAATCCATCCCAGATGAATCAGACCTGACACAAATCTAAGCATAGCAGGCATAACAAGCAAGCATGAATGAGTAGGCACATCATGGCTCAAACAACTCCTACTCATGCTAGTGGGTTTTCACTAATTACTGTGGCAAAGACAGGTCATGCAGAGGAATGGGTTCAAGTACCGCAAGATGTAACAGTTGAATCGTTGTTGTCCTAATGCAGTAAAAGATAGCATGAGCAAGAGAGTGGGACTGTATTGGAATGCTCAAAGGGGTTTTGCTTGCCTGATAGATCAACAGGGGGGCACTGCTCCTCTGACAGGTACTCTGGAACGGTCTTCGGAGCAGGACCTATCGAGAAGAACGATGCCGACAATCAAAACACAAGCATATGCAACAATATGATGCATGATCATGGCATGTTGATGTGATGTTGTTTGAGCTAATGCAAGTAGCATTCATTTTGGATAAAGTTCATTTGAACCAAGGGTTCAAATGAAACTCTAAATTAAATCCTTTAAAATGCCATTTATGTGTTTTCCTATATTCAGTAGGTATAACTTCATTTGTCATGCATGAAAATGGTACAGATGGATAGATTAAATTTTTCTGATAATTTTTCATATATAAATTATTTCAATCTGAGCTACGTTTATTTTCTATGAACTTTTGAAGTTCTGCTAATTTTCTGGAATTTCCTGTTTATTTTTAAAACCAGAAAATCAATTATTGCGTCAGCACTGCGTTATGCTTGCGTCAGCATGTCAACAGCGTTGACCTGGTCAAACCTGATGTGTGGGGTCCACACGTCAGTGGCTCAGGGTTAACAGGGGTGGATAGCCTAATTACAAGATTAGTGGGCGTTGGGGCCCACTGTTAGTGTCACAAGGGGGTGATTAGCACTTAATTAAACTCATGACAGGCCGGGCCCACATGGCGGTGGCACACGCTCTCGTGGTCGTCGCCGGTGACTGCGGGGCACGGCGGTGTTCATGTTCCACGCGTCTGAGGGCACCGGGGCATAGCCCAGGCTCTCCCGCACCCAGTGGGGCAGGTGGGAGGCGGCGGGGACGCCGGAGCTCGCTGGAACGGAGCTCGCGGCGGCGGCCGGAGCTCGGCTTTGAGCGGGCGTAGGCTACGAGGCACTGCAAGGGCTCCAGGCGGCGGCGTTGGTCTTCTGGGGAGCTGTTGAGTGCGGTGACATGCGCAGGCGCGAGGTGCTGCGGCTAGAGCGACGGCGGCGGCATGGCCGGCAGCGGTGAGGTCCGCGCGAATGACGAAACGGAGAGTGGGAACGAACTGGGAGCTCACAGCGAGGCCGATGAGCAGGTCAGCAGCTTGGGGGAGGAGTTAGTCACGACGGGCGATCACCGGCGATCTCGCGCGGTCGAGGTTGA
Organism: Triticum aestivum; assembly: GCF_018294505.1. NCBI lineage: Eukaryota > Viridiplantae > Streptophyta > Magnoliopsida > Poales > Poaceae > Triticum > Triticum aestivum. The sequence continues at coordinate 408,919,441 of NC_057808.1, forward strand.
AGACGGCGATGCAGGGCGTCCGGGCTTGGTTCCTTCGGCATGGACAAGCGGCGCGAGGGTGCGGAGCTCAGGGACACGACAGAGGGGTGAGGGGATGGCTGTGGCCGCGGCGAACGGTGTCGATGGCGAAGAGCGCTTCGGCCAAGACGACGGGGAAGCGAGGGAGAGGGTGAGGGGGAGAGTGAGGAGGTCGGACGGATCCGAACGGCAGCTTTGAGGTCGTTTGAGGCGTCGATGTGGCGGGGAAGCAGGCAGGCGACCAGGAGGTAGCGCACGCGCGCTGGCGTGCGGCCAGCGCGTGCCCGCGTCCTTCTGTCGCCAGGAGGACGATGATTGGCGGTTGGGCCAGTGGGCCGCACCGCTGGGCCGGGTAGGTGGCCAGGTACTCTCTCTCTCTCTTTCTATTTCTGACATTTGTTTTAATTTGGTTTTTTGAACCAAACTAATTTTGTTGCTTTTGGTAAATTTTGTAGGGACTAGAAGAGTTATTCAAAAGCCCCTCACAAGTTTTCCAGGATTATTGGATCATATTTAAAATATAACAAATATGAATCCAATGCAAAAAGTTATTGAATTAATTCCAAATGCCCAAAATAAATATTTCTGAGCTCCTAAAAATATTGGTTTGAATTTTGCATCCGGCCAATATTTTCAGAGGAGAACAGGAACATTTTCTTGGACCTATTTGAAGCAATTTTAGGGAAATGAATATACTGTTCTAATATTGTGCTTATGAAGGTAAACTAGCTATATGTTGTACTATATTGTTTTCACGTAGCTATGGTACCGTGATGTTAAAATATATTTATGTGCCTGTTATGAAATTGGCAAACAGCTGTTCGATATGAAATGTAAATTTGCATAATATTGAAATTATTAATATTAAACTAATACACTTGTTAAATGGGTCATGGAACTTTACAAACGGTTCTAGCAGTAAAAGCGTGTGTGATGGGTGGTCCAATGTCATACAATTTTTTTCATCGAATCGTATGTGATATACTTGAATAGCGCAAATGGTTAACGGAGGGAGAGCGTGTGTGATTGTTACACCTATCACAAATGAGGCTATACAGAAAACTGTGTGCGATGTAGATACGAACGGAAATGTTTGTCTGGGATTCACTGTGTGGGATGTTCATACGAATGAAAACCTTTGTCTGGGATTCACTGTGTGGGATGTAGATATGAACGGAAACATTTGTCTGGGATTCACTGTGTGGGATGTACATATGAACCGAGATGTTTGTCTGGGGTTCACTGTGTGGGATGTACATACAAACATAGACGTTTGTCTGGGATTCTCTATGTGGGATGTACATACGAATGGAAACGATTGAGCTTGTATAATTGTATGTGATGGCTCGCCCAATCGCACACGAGCTCATTTTGCCTAGCATGTGTGACTGGAGGACCTATCCCCGACTGTTTCTAGGATGTGGGCAGGACCCACCTATCGCACACATAGGCAAGACAACGGTTTAAAACTTCGTCGCGGAAAGGGGTTAAAAACCGTTTGTATAGCAACTCGTTGTACTAGTGATACAAGGCGTGAATGTTCAACCCTCAGCCTGGTACTCCCCTCCTTACATATATAGCGTGCGCTAGGAGAGGGTACAATGCAATTCGTGGCCTTAAGTGTGGGTGAATGTTTCCTGGAAATTACTGTTGGTAACTTCTGTATTAAACTAGATTACTCAACCGTTGGGTAATTGTTGCCTTTAAGCTCATCATGGTCGGGAGGTGTCCTAGGTAGCTGTCGACTACTAGTCTAGCTGACTCCTTCCATCATCTTCTTTGACCGGCTGTCGAGTCTTGCCTATCAAGCAGCTCATGATCTGGCTACATGGACTTAGTCCTCTCCGAGCCCCTCCCCCCGCCCCCTCCTGTTCCCGTGATGGGCTCGTGATGTTGTCTCCCGGCCCATAATCTTCTGGGTCGTATCTTTGATGGGCTATGGCCTTCTGGTGGGCCATTCGTATACTTGGGCCTACCCCATATTTATAACCCTGACACATATCTTCAAGTACGTTATGAAGACTACTAGTCGCATGGGAAGATATGTGGTTACAATGACACAAAAGCGCGGTCGGCGTTCCCCCGTACCTCCATGTGAAAGTCTTGCTGGTGGTGGAGACGCTACCGTGCGGCTTGCGCTCATGCCTCAAAATAACCCGTGACTGGCTGACCGCCAGGGGGAGGCGCGATGTGTCCACCAAGTCAGCGAACTCCTTTTGCCACGGGATTAAAGGAGACCATTCTTCCACCTAGGCAAGTGTTGGGGAACGTAGTATTTCAAAAAAAATCCTACGATCACGCAAGATCTATCTAGGAGAAGCATAGCAACAAGCGGGGAGAGTGTGTCCACGTACCATCGTAGACCGAAAGCGGAAGCGTTTAGTAACGCGGTTGATGTAGTCGAACGTCTTCGCGATCCAACCGATCAAGTACCGAACGCACGGCACCTCCGCGATCTGCACATGTTCAGCTTGGTGACGTCCCTCGAACCCTTGATCTAGTTGAGGCCAAGGGAGAGTTCCATCAGCACGACGGCGTGGTGACAGTGATGATGAAGTTACCGGCGCAGGGCTTCGCCTAAGCACTACGACGATATGACCGAGGTGTGTAACTGTGGAGGGGGGCACCGCACACGGCTAAGACAAATCTTGAAGTGCCTTTGGGGTGCTCCCCTCCCCCGTATATAAAGGAGGGAGGGAGGAGGCGGCCGGCCTAGGGGGCGCGCCAAGCATAGGGAGTCCTACTAGGACTCCCAAGTCCTAGTAGGATTCCCTTTCCTATTCTGAGTAGGAGAGAAGGAAAGAGAGGGAGAGGGAGAAGAAAAGGGGGGCTGCGCCCCCACCCCTTGTCCAATTCGGTTTGGGCAGGGGGGAGGTGCGCGCCACCTCTTGGCCCTTCTCCCCGCTCTCCACAAAAGCCAAATAAGGCCCATTACTTCTCTCGGTGAATTCCCGTTACTCCCCGGTACTCCGAAAAATACCCGAAAGCACTCGGAACCTTTCCGATGTCCGAATATAGCCTTCCAATATATGAATCTTTACCTCTCGACCATTTCGAGACCCCTCGTCATGTCCATGATCTCATCCGGGACTCTGAACAAACTTCAGTCATAATATCACATAACTCATAATACAAATCGTCATCGAACGTTAAGCGTGCGGACCCTACAGGTTCGAGAACTATGTAGACATGACCGAGACACATCTCCGGTCAATAACCAATAGTGGAACCTGGATGATCATATTGGCTCCTACATATTCTACGAAGATCTTTATCGGTCAAACCGCATAACAACATACGTTGTTCCCTTTGTCATCGGTATGTTACTTGCCCCAGATTCGATCGTCGGTATCATCATACCTAGTTCAATCTCGTTACCGACAAGTCTCTTTACTCGTTCCGTAATGCATCATCCCACAACTAACTCATTAGTCACATTGCTTGCAAGGCTTATAGTGATGTGCATTACCGAGAGGGCCCAGAGATACCTCTCCGATACACGGAATGACAAATCCTAATCTCGATCTATGCTAACTCAACAAAAAACTTCGGAGACACCTGTAGAGCATCTTTATAATCACCCAGTTACGTTGTGACGTTTGATAGCACACAAGGTGTTCCTCCGGTATTCGGGAGTTGCATAATCTCATAGTCAGAGGAACATGTATAAGTCATGAAGAAAGCAATAGCAATAAAACTAAATGATCATAATGCTAAGCTAACGGATGGGTGTCGGTGTCAAAATCGGCGGATCTCGGGTAGGGGGTCCCGAACTGTGCGTCTAAGGTCGATGGTAACAGGAGAAGGGGGACACGATTTACCCAGGTTCGGGCCCTCTCGATGGAGGTAATACCCTACTTCCTGATTGATTGATCTTGATGAATATGAGGATTACAAGAGTTGATCTACCACGAGATCGTAATGGCTAAACCCTCGATGTCTAGCTTGTCTGATTATGATTGCCTCTATGGACTAAACCCTCTGGTTTATATAGACACCGGAGGGGCCTAGGGTTATATAGAGTCGGTTTACAGAGGAAGAAATCTTCATATCCGAACGCCAAGCTTGCCATCCACGCGAAGGAGAGTCTCGTCCGGACACAGGAAGAAGTCTTCTATCTTGTATCTTCATGGCCCATCAGTCCGGCCCATGTCACACAGGCCAGACGCCCAAGGACCCCTTACTCCAGGACTCCCTCAGTAGCCCCTGAACCAAGCATCAATGACGAGGTGTCCGGCGCGCAGATTGTCTTCGGCATTGCAAGGCGGGTTCCTCCTCCGACTACTTCAAAGTAGTCCTCGGGCACAGAGAACGTGTCCGGCTCTACAAAATAAGCTCCTCAAATAGTATAATATTTTAACAAGTCCCATCTACTGAGGACTTCTGTAGCGAGACGCCACGATGCCACGTCTTTGTCCGGTCATTATTTCGAACCATTTTTTAGCCTCCCGCTCCATGTTTCGAGATGCGGTTTCCATTGGCATGTCTTGTCGAGGCAGAGATCGTGTCCCCTTATTACGGGATTCTCATTAATACGGGCGTGGGTAATCCAACTGCGCCATCTGCACGACCCTTGGGGAATAGGCGAGTTTTAAGGCGAATGGGGAGGCGCTTGATATTCCCTGCCTTTATAAAGAGATAAGGATTCACCTTTTCACCCACACCTTCTTCCTCTCTGCCCACCCATCCTTGAGCTCCAGCACCCAAGCTTCCATCCTTTCCGCCTCAAAAAAGCACTCCGACCATGTCCGGATCCGGAGCGCAGGGCAAGTGGATGGTCTCCTCCGTCACAGAGAAGGACATCACGAAGCTCCGGGAGGCAGGGTATTTGGCCCAGGAAATCGCCCACAGGCTTCCAGCCAAGGGGCAGATCGTCCCCACCCCGAAGCCCCATGAGAGGGGGTGTTCATTCCCCACTTCGTCTGCGGGTTAGGGTTTCCTCTCCACCCCTTTGTCCGCGGGCTCGTGTTCTACTATGGGCTAGATTTCCATGATCTGGCCCCAAACTCCTTCCTCAACATCTCGGCGTTCATTGTCGTGTGCGAGGCCTTCCTCCGCATCCCACCCCACTTCGGATTGTGGCTGAATACCTTCAATGTGAAGCCGAAGGTGGTGGGTGGTCAACACGCAGAGTGCGGAGGCGCTATGGTGAGCAAGATGCCTAACGTCCTGTGGCCCAAAGGCACCTTTGTGGAGACTGTCAATGGGTGGTGGCAGCAGTGGTTCTATGTCACAGAGCCCCGCGACACCACCTGGGCCGCGGCTCCCGAATTCAAGTCTGGGGCCCCAATGCGGCTCACCTCCTGGCTGGAGAAGGGCCTGGACTGGGCCTCGTCGGATGAGCTGACAGCGCTGCAGACGCGCGTCAAGAGCATGGTGGATAAGAACATCAAGCTTTTCAATGTGATCCAGGTGATGCTTTTTTGCCGGATCCTTCCTTGCCAAAGCCGGACTTGCCATTTGTGGAAGTTCGATCCAGCCGAGCACCAGACCTTGCAACAGTTCTTCGGCACTACACACGAAGAGATCTGGAAGGTGCTCTTCAAGGCCAACGAGATGTGGCCGAAGACGACCGAGGACCGCGGGTACAACCTGACCCATCTTGCTAGTCCGGTGAGGTTCTCGTATTTCAAGGTGTATCCTTCACCTGTGCATTCAAGGAAGATGTCTAAGCTTCCCTATCTATCTTTTCAGGGTTGGACGAAGAAGGCGGAGCTGATTCAGTTTCCGGATCCGCTGCCCGAAAACCCGGCTATCCCGCTTCTGACGAAGATGCTGGTTCCGGCGCCCTACCAGGCGCCGGAGAAGAAGACCAAGAAGAAGGCCAAGGAGACCAGAAGTGGCCTTCGTCGTAAGGGCACTTCGGACATGACGTCCGAAGACGCCCAAACCCACTCCTCCCCCACCGAGGACGATGAGGAGGAGGAGGAAAGCAACTCTCCCCCTGAGGGGGGAAGGAAGAAAAGGGCGGCCTCCACACATCTGGAGGCAGAAGCGTCCAAGAAGGGAAGAGCCTCCCTTGCCGACAACTCCGCGTTGGATACTGACAGCAGCTCGGAATGGCGCCCCAGGGATAAGCCCCTGACCGGATCGTAAGTACTCAAGGGCACCCACACACTCATATATCCAACTCCTTTACTTCGTAGTTTTAACATGTTGAATCACGCACTGCAGTCCGGCTCGTTCCCACCTCCAGCAAACCTCATCTTCGGGGAATTCATTGGATCCCAATGTGATGGACAGCTGGTCCCTTCCGGCGGCCTCCTCTCCCAAGGCCATGGACGACGCTGAGGTGCTGTCCTGAAAGACCTCCCCAGGCCAGGGAGAGATGCAGGAGGCCGTCAGGGTGGTGCCAGAGGGTGATACCTCGGCTACCGGACACATGGGGGAGCAAATCCCCCTGGAGACTGGCGATGGGGGCCGTATCCAATTCGGCCCCCAACCGAGTACCATTCCGGAGACCCAGACGGCTCCGGAATCAGGCAAGCAGCCTCCTTCGAAAGAAGGAGGTGCACCTATTCCGCCGGTGACCTCTGTCCATCCAGAGGCACTAGATACTCTACTAGAAGCGCTGCAAAGCGCTTCCATTGTTGAGGAACACCGTATCCTCATGGGTACGGTGGTTGAGAGGGTTCAGGCCGTTAAGAGCAGACTGACCGAAGCCTGCACCAGCCTTCTAACAGGCTTTGAGGTATGCGACGTAATTATGCAAAAAGAATGTCATAGTATAGACAGTAGCCCCTGAGACTTAGTCCGGTGTTCGGAAGGAAAAGCCGGACAGAGGATCAAATAATTTTCGCAGGAGACTAACCATACATGTCTATGTGAATAAGCAGGCGTCGTTGCTGGCTGCAACCTCCCATTCTGCCAAAGTCTCCGGACTGAAGCAGAATCTGGAGCGGACCGAGGAAGAGCTCAGCCGTGTGAAAAAACAGCAAGAGGACAAGCAAGGTATGCAATAACCTTTTTTAGACCCAGAAAGCTATTATATTATCTGTTTTGGATGTTCAATGGGCTTTATTATACACTTTATATTATTTTTAGGACTAACCTATTAACCGGAGGCCCAGCCCAAATTGCTGTTTTTTGCCTATTTCGGTGTTTTGAAGGAAAGGGAAATCAAATGGAGTCCAAACGGAATGAAACCTTCGGGAACGTGATTTTTGGAACAAACGTGATCCAGAGGACTTAGAGTGGATGTCAAGCAATCAACGAGGAGGCCACGAGGCAGGGAGGCGCGCCTGCCCCCTAGGCGCGCCCCCCACCCTCGTGGGCCCCTCGTGGGCTCTCCTGACCGACCTCTTTCGCCTATATATACTCATATACCCTGGAAACATCAGAACAGAGGACGAAACCCTATTTCCACTGCCGCAACCTTCTGTACCCGTGAGATCCCATCTTGGGGCCTTTTTCGGCGCTCCGTCGGAGGGGGCATCGATCACAGAGGGCTTCTACATCAACACCATAGCCTCTCTGATGATGTGTGAGTAGTTTACTTCATACCTTCGGGTCCCTACTTATTAGCTAGATGGCTTCTTCTCTCTCTTTGGATCTCAATACAAAGTTCTCCTCGATTCTCTTGGAGATCTATTCGATGTAATCTTGTTTTGCAGTGTGTTTGTCGAGATCCGATGAATTGTGGGTTTATGATCAAGATTATCTATGAACAATATTTGAATCTCCTCTGAATTCTTTTATGTATGATTTGTTATCTTTGCAAGTCTCTTCGAATTATCAGTTTGGTTTGGCCTACTAGATTGATCTTTCTTGCAATGGGAGAAGTGCTTAGCTTTGGGTTCAATCATGCGGTGCTCGGTCCCAGTGACAGAAGGGGAAACGACACGTATTGTATTGTTGCCATCGAGGATAAAAAGATGGGGTTTATATCATATTGCTTGAGTTTATCCCTCTACATCATGTCATCTTGCTTAATGCATTACTCTGTTCTTATGAACTTAATACTCTAGATGCATGCTGGATAGCGGTCGATGTGTGGAGTAATAGTAGTAGACGCAGGCAGGAGTCGGTCTACTTGTCACGGAAGTGATGCCTATATACATGATCATGCCTAGATATTCTCATAACTATGCTCAATTCTATCAATTGCTCGACAGTAATTTGTTCACCCACCGTAATACTTATGCTCTTGAGAGAAGCCACTAGTGAAACCTATGGCCCCCGGGTCTATTCTCTATCATATTAATCTCCCGTTATTTCTATCACCGTTTATTTTGCTTTCTTTACTTTTAGTCTTTATCATAAAAATACCAAAAAATATTATCTTATCATCTCTATCAGATCTCACTTTTGCAAGTGGTCGTGAAGGGATTGACAACCCCTTTATTGCGTTCGTTGGATGGTTCTTATTTGTTAGTGTAGGTACGTGGGACTTGAGCGTGGTCTCCTACTGGATTGATACCTTGGTTCTCAAAACTGAGGGAAATACTTACGCTACTTTAATGCATCACCCTTTCCTCTTCAAGGGAAAACCAACGCAGTGATCAAGAGGTAGCAAGAAGGATTTCTGGTGCCGTTGCCGGGGAGATCTACGCCAAGTCAAGTCAAGACAAGACATACCAAGTACCCATCACAAACTCTTATCCCTCGCATTACATTATTTGCCAATTGCCTCTAGTTTTCCTCTCCCCGACCTCACCCTTGCCGTTTTATTTGCCCTTGTTCTGTTCGTCTTTTCGTTTACCTTGATGTCTTACTTGGCTCGTTTGCTCGTTTGGTTGGAATAATTGTTTATTTATTGCTAAACAAAGAACCTAAGATCTATGGATCCTCATCCACTTGCTAATCTTTTTAAGAGATCCAATGATGATGAACCAATTGCTAGTGAGTTTTGTGCACTAGATTATCTTTATGAAGTTTTGCTTGAAATCCGTGAATCTGAAAATTGTGATGAAGTGATTTATGAAGTGATTCACGATAGATCTTTGAATAAAAAGCATGATTGCAATGATGTTATTATAAATTCTATTAATGTCAATTCTGTTAATGATATGCAAAACCCTAAGCTTGGGGATGCTAAGTTTGATATGTCTACTACTTATTGTAATGATCATGATTGGGGTGATTCTTCTTATGATCTTGAAAATTTATTTAAGCCCCATGATGAATATAAGATTGATAATAATGTTTGCAATAGTATTGAAAGTGGGTTTGGAGAGGTCATGACTTTGGTTTATAATATTCCCACTATTTTGGAAGAGTGTCAACTTTGCATGCATGTGGATCATCTAGAGAATATGTTATGTGATAGCTATATTGTCGAATTTGAATATGATCTTACATGTAATTATTATGAGAGAGGAAAATATGTTTGTAGAAGTTTTCATGTTACTAAATTACCTCTCTTCATGTTGAGATTGCTATCGTCACTTTCTTCTTCCTTGCATATGCTAGTTTTTGCTTGCCTTGCAAATTTGTTTGCTTATAATATGCCTATGCATAGGAAGTATGTTAGACTTATATGTGTTTGTCACGTGTTTCATGATGCTCTCTTTGCGCTTCAATTCTTGTCTTTCATGTGAGCATCATTAAAATTATCAATGCCTAGCTAAAAAGGCTTTAAAGAAAAGCGCTTGCAGGAGACAAACCAATATTTTTCCTTGCTTTTTAGTAATAAATATTTGATCTAGCCTCTGGTTAGATGTGGTTTTATGTTTTAATTAGTGTTTGTGCCAAGTAAAACCTATAGGATCTTCTTGGATAATAGTTATTTGATCTTGCTGAAAAAGTCAGAAACTTTATGCTCACGAAAACAATTGTTTAAACTCACCAGAAAATGATAAACTACTGATTCCAATTGAAGTAGATCAATAAACAAATTATATAGGACGCACTATTTTGGTAGATTTTTCTGAGTTCCAGAAGTTTGCGTTAGGTACAGATTACTACAGACTGTTCTGTTTTTGACAGATTCTGTTTTTCGTGTGTTGTTTGCTTATTTTGATGAATCTATGGCTAGTAGAAGAGCTTTTTAACCATAGATAAGTTGTAATACAGTGGTTTTAACACCAATATAAATAATGAATGAGTTCATTACAGTACCTTAAAGTGGTGGTTTGTTTTATTTCGCTAACGGAGCTCATGAGATTTTCTGTTAAGTTTTGTGTTGTGAAGTTTTCAAGTTTTGGGTAAATATTTGATGGATTATGGAACAAGGAGTGGCAAGAGCCTAAGCTTGGGGATGCCCAAGGCACCCCAAGGTAAAATTCAAGGACAACCAAAAGCTTAAGCTTGGGGATGCCCCGGAAGGCATCCCCTCTTTCGTCTTCGTCTATCGGTAACTTTACTTGGGGCTTTATTTTTATTCACCACATGATATGTGTTTTCCTTGGACCGTCTTGTATGATTTGAGTCTTTGTTTTTTAGTTTACCACAATCATCCTTGCTGTACACACCTTTTGAGAGAGACACACATGATTCATAATTTATTAGAATGCTCTATGTGCTTCACTTATATCTTTTGAGCTATATAGTTTTTGCTCTAGTGCTTCACTTATATCTTTTAGAGCACGGTGGTGGTTTCATTTTATAGACATCTTTGATCTCTCATGCTTCACTTATATTATTTTGATAGTCTTAAACAGCATGGTAATTTGCTTTAATTGTGAAATTAGTCCTAATATGATAGGCATCCAAGATGGGTATAATAAAAACTTCCATATTGAGTTCATTGAATATCGTGAGAAGTTTGATACTTGATAATTGTTTTGAGATATAAAGGTGGTAATATTAGAGTTTGCTAGTTGAGTAATTGTGAAATTGAGAAATACTTGTGTTAAGGTTGGCACGTCCCGTAGCATGCATGTATGGTAAAAGTTGTGTGACAAATTTGAAGCATAAGGTGTTCTCTTATTGCTTTCCTTATGAGTAGCGGTCGGGGACGAGCGATGGTCTTTTCCTACCAATCTATCCCTCTAGGGGCATGCGTAGTAGTACTTTTCTTCGAGGGCTAATAAACTTTTGCAATAAGTATATGAGTTCTTTATGACTAATGTGAGTCCATGGATTATACGCACTCTCACCCTTCCATAATTTTCTAGCCTCTACGGTACCGTGCATTGCCCTTTCTCACCTTGAGAGTTGGTGCAAACTTCGCCGGTGCATCCAAACCCCGTGATATGATACGCTCTATCACACATAAACCTCCTTATATCTTCCTCAAAACAGCCACCATACCTACCTATCATGGCATTTCCATAGCCATTCCGAGATATATTGCCATGCAACTTTCCACCGTTCCATTTATTATGACATGCTCCATCATTGTCATATTGCTTTGCATGGTCATGTAGTTGACATTGTATTTGTGGCAAAGCCACCATGCATATTATTTCATACATGTCACTCTTGATTCATTGCATATCCTAGTACACCGCCGGAGGCATTCACATAGAGTCATATTTTGTTCCAAGTATTGAGTTGTGATTCTTGAGTTGTAAGTGAATAAAAGTGTGATGATCTTTATTAGAGCATTGTCCCATGTGAGGAGAGGATGATGGAGACTATGATTCCCCCACAAGTCGGGATGAGATTCCGGACTAAAAAAAGAAAAGAGGCCAAAAAAAGGCCCAAATAAAAAATGAAATGAGAGAAAAAGAGAGAAGGGACAATGTTACTATCCTTTTTCCACACTTGTGCTTCAAAGTAGCGTTGTGATCTTCATGATAGAGAGTCTCCTATGTTGTCACTTTCATATACTAGTGGGAATTTTTCATTATAGAACTTGGCTTGTATATTCCAATGATGGGCTTCCTCAAAATTCCCTAGGTCTTCTTGAGCAAGCAAGTTGGATGCACACCCACTTAGTTTCTTTTGTTGAGCTTTCATATATTTATAGATCTAGTGCATCCGTTGCATGGCAATCCCTACTCCTCGCATTAACATCAATTGATGGGCATCTCCATAGCCCATTGATTAGCCGCGTCAATGTGAGACTTTCTACCTTTTTGTCTTCTCTCATAACCCCCCATCATTATACTTTACTCCACCCATAGTGCTATATCCATGGCTTGCGCTCATGTATTGCGTGAGGGTTGAAAAGGCTGAAGCACGTTAAAAAGTATGAACCAATTGCTCGGCTTGTCATCGGGGTTATGCATGATGAGAACGTTTTGTGTGACGAAAATGAAGCATGGCCTAACTATATGATTTTGTAGGGATAAGATTTCTTTGGCTATGTTATTTTCATAAGACATAATTGCTTGGTTAGCATGTTTGAAGTATTATTGTTTTTATGTCAACATTAAACTTTTATCTTGAATCTTTCATATCTAAATATTCATGCCACAATAAAAAGAATTACATTGCAAATTATGCTAAGTAGAATTCCACATCAAAAATTCTGTTTTTATCATTTACCTACTCGAGGACGAGCAGGAATTAAGCTTGGGGATGCTTGATACGTCTCCAACGTATCTATAATTTTTTATTATTCCATGCTACTATATTATCTGTTTTGGATGTTCAATGGGCTTTATTATACACTTTTATATTATTTTTGGGACTAACCTATTAACCGAAGGCCCAGCCCAAATTGATGTTTTTTTGCCTATTTCAGTGTTTCGAAGGAAAGGGATATCAAACAGAGTCCAAACAGAATGAAACCTTCGGGAACGTGATTTTTGGAACAAACATGATCCAGAGGACTTTGAGTGGACGTCAAGCAATCAACGAGGAGTCCACGAGGCAGGGAGGCGCGCCTACCCCCCTGGGCGCGCCCCCACCCTCGTGGGCCCCTCGTGGCTCTCCTGACTGACCTTTTTCGTCTATATATACTCATATACCCTGGAAACATCAGAACAGAGGACGAAACCCTATTTCCACCGACGCAACCTTCTGTACCCGTGAGATCCCATCTTGGGGCCTTTTCCGGCTCTCCGCCGGAGGGGGCATCGATCACGGAGGGCTTCTACATCAACACCATAGCCTCTCTGATGATGTGTGAGTAGTTTACTTCAGACCTTCGGGTCAATAGTTATTAGCTAGATGGCTTCTTCTCTCTCTTTGGATCTCAATACAAAGTTCTCCTCGATTCTCTTGGAGATCTATTCGATGTAATCTTCTTTTGCGGTGTCTTTGTCAAGATCCGATGGATTGTGGGTTTATGATCAAGATTATCTATGAACAATATTTGAATCTCCTCTGAATTCTTTTATGTATGATTTGTTATCTTTGCAAGTCTCTTCAAATTATCAGTTTGGTTTGGCCTACTAGATTGATCTTTCTTGCAATGGGAGGAGTGCTTAGCTTTGGGTTCAATCATGCGGTGCTCGATCCCAGTGACAGAAGGGGAAATGACACGTATTGTATTGTTGCCATCGAGGATAAAAAGATGGGGTTTATATCATATTGGTTGAGTTTATCCCTCTACATCATGTCATCTTGCTTAATGCGTTACTCTGTTCTTATGAACTTAATACTCTAGATGCATGCTGGATAACGGTCGATGTGTGGAGTAATAGTAGTAGATGCAGGCAGGAGTCGGACTACTTGTCACGGACGTGATGCCTATATACATGATCTTGCCTAGATATTCTCATAACTATGCTCAATTCTATCAATTGCTCGACAGTAATTTGTTCACCCACCATAATACTTATGCTCTTGAGAGAAGCCACTAGTGAAACCTATGGCCCCCGAGTCTATTATCTATCATATTAATCTCCCATTATTTCTATCACTGTTTATTTTGCTTTCTTTACTTTTAGTCTTTATCATAAAATACCAAAAAATATTATCTTATCATCTCTATCGGATCTCACTTTTGCAAGTGGTCGTGAAGGGATTGACAACCCCTTTATCGTGTTGGTCACAAGGTTCTTATTTGTTTGTGTAGGTATGTGGGACTTGAGCGTGGTCTCCTACTGGATTGATACCTTGCTTCTCAAAACTGAGGGAAATACTTACGCTACTTTACTGCATCACCCTTTCCTCTTCAAGGGAAAACCAACGCAGTGCTCAAGATGTAGCAGAGCGGCGACCAAGGTGGAGACCCTCAAGAAGGCGCTGGTCGAGGCCCAGAAGAGGGCGGCAAAGGAACAAGCCGCCCGTGAAAAATACGAGGCCAGGGTCGATGAGGTCCAGCAGGAGCTCCAGGACGCCGTGAAGAAATGCGAGTCCTTGGAGCGCAATATTGCAGATCAAGAGTCCAAACTTGCCAAGGCCCACCAAAGCACAAAAGATGCCCGGGTTGAAGCCCAGGGCGCCCTCCAGGAAATCCAGGAAGCCAGGAAAATTGCGGCGGGTAAGGCCTTTATTATGCAGAGCAAGTATGCGAAGAAAAGGTACCTCTTACTAACCGGAATTTGGAGTTCTCCCGGGGCGTTTGCGGATCTGCCATGCAGTGTTTCTGATGCTGCGGAGTTCTTCCGAGCCGAGAGGGGAGCTCAAGGGAGAAGATGTTCTGGTCGCAATACCTTGCGCCAGAGCATCCGGTGCGCTTTAGCGATCAGCTGAAACAGCTGACCGAACTGCATAGGGTGGCCGAACTGGCCATGAAGGATTTGATAATCCGTTTATGGCCTACCGAAGCCATACCCAGCAGCTACCTCGAGCTCGTGAAGCGGCTGGTCAATGCCTGCCCTCGGCTTGATGCCATCAAGCGGTCGGTCTGCATCGAAGGTGCGCGGATGGCCTTCGCCGTGTCAAGGTGCAGTGGGCGAAGATGGACACCGTCAAGCTCGCGACCGAGGGACCGCCCACGGGCAAGGAACATCGCACGCCCGAGCGGTATTTTGATGATGTCTTGAAGGGATCCCGCATCATAGAGGGCCAGTTTTCAAAAGACATTATCTTTGAATGAAGTCATTCATGTATCCCTTCCTCTATCATGAAACAAAGCCGATATGTAATATAATGCTTGTTTATTATTTAAAATGTTGCCGCCTGTGCGGCCGTTTTATTAAATCTGAGAGTTGGCCAGTCGTCGGCTTCAGCCCCCATGTAGGTAGTATGGGGGTGTTTGGGTTGAAACCTAAACACTCTTGATCCAAAAGTTTGGTCCTTGAAGGAGGTGTTTAGCGCAGCGAACCAGGCAATTGGACTATGTGGCTTTATCACCCTCACTTAGCCATAGGAGCTTGACAATAGAGCTGTAGATGCAACCCCTAGTTAGTATTTGTTAATCCAGACTAGGGTGTCGTGGACACCTGATCGGGTGGAGGCCGATCCATTGCGTAATGCGGAAAAAATCACAAGAGATTTTAACCTCCGAATAGCTGACCAGCTCTCGCCGCATCATGACAGTCAGTTTTCGGCTTTCTTTACAGAGGTGTTTACCCGGATAAACCAGAAACACAATCGCAGTAGTTCTCCCTTTACTACCCTAGCCAATAGGACGGAACGTAAGGTGGCAAGCACAGGAGCCGGGTAACCCAACTATTGACCAAAGACATGATTCGGAGCCGATGCATATAATGCTAAAATTCGGGGTGCCGAACTGTACTATAAAAGTGTTCGGACATTGTTGCATGGAGCGCGATAAAGCCCCTGGCCAATTTAAAGCGTACCAAAGTGTACGAGTGCAATCGATAGGAATAACGAAATAAAATGAAGTAGAAAGCCAGTGCCACATGAGTTTGGCCGCATACTATTTCCATTATAATTTGATTAATACGTCAAAGCGTATTTGTACAAATAGTGTGAGAGGCAACGGGGCTATTTAACATGCCGAGATCAAGGGCGAGCTGCGTGCGGGTCCTGAAAACAGGTAGAGTGGTCGTCAAGAA
This sequence comes from Triticum aestivum, assembly GCF_018294505.1. Classification (NCBI taxonomy): domain Eukaryota; kingdom Viridiplantae; phylum Streptophyta; class Magnoliopsida; order Poales; family Poaceae; genus Triticum; species Triticum aestivum. The sequence goes on from NC_057808.1 coordinate 408,935,202, forward strand.
GACCACCTAGAAATTCACTCATACGTCTAGGTTGCTTGCCGCCTTGGTATATCCATCCTTCGAAAGGATCGATGATTAGGCCATCGGGAGGGGCCTGTGAAAAAGAGAACAGAAAATGGTAAAAAGGAAAAGGAAAAGTATGTGTGTGAGCCGTATGCTAGACCACAATCAAGTTACGCCTCCGTCTATGCCCATGGTATTTTGAGTGCGTAGTTATGTACGCGCGGTACGTACGCCGCCATTTGGTCGGGACTGAGACGGAGGCCAAATTGCTAGTCGAGCTCCTGACGAGCTGGACTGTCCAGCTGCAGAGTAGTCCGGACTCGTTTGACAGTGTCTGAGAGCTTGGCCGGCGAATTAAAGTTCTGCTTGATAAGGCCGCTTTGTACTTCTGCTGCCAGGGCCGCGGTGTGCTCCTCGGTATGGAGGGAGCGTTCTGTGTTTCCATTGACTGCTATGACACCGCGTGGTCCGGGCATCTTGAGTTTGAGATAAGCATAGTGTGGCACCGCATTGAATTGCAAATGCAGTTCGTCCGAGCAGTGCATGATAACCGCTGTGGAAGGGGACGATATCGAAGATCAAGTCTTCGCTTCAGAAGTTGTCCAGAGATCCGAAGACGACTTCCCATGTGATTGAGTCCGTGCAGCGGGCTTCTACACCTGGTGTTACTCCTTTAAAGGTAGTTTATGTGGGCTTGATCCTTGATGGATCGATTCCCATTTTGTGGACTGTATCCTGATAGAGCAGGTTGAGGCTGCTGCCACTGTCCATGAGGACTCGCGTGAGGTGGTATCCATCGATGATTGGATCAAGTACCAGTGCGGCTGAACCGCCGTGACCGATACTGGTTCGATGGTCCCTGCGATCAAAAGTGATTGGGCAGGACGACCATTGATTGAATTTTGGGGCGACTGGCTCTATCGCGTAGACGTCCTTGAGCGCGCGTTTGCGCTCCCTCTTGGGGATATGGGTAACGTATATCATGTTCACTGTTTTAACCTGGGGGGAAGCTTCTTCTGTCCCCCTGTGTTTGGCAGACGGGGCTGCTCGTCGTCGTCCTCACTTTGCGACCCCTTCTCTTTGTTCTCCGTATTTAACTTGCCAGCCTGTTTAAAAACCCAACAGCTTCTATTTGTATGATTGGCTGGCTTATCGGGGTGCCGTGGATCTGACATGGACGATCGAGTATGCGATCCAAGCTAGATGAGCCTGGATTGTTCCTTTTAAATGGCTTCTTCCGCTGGCCGGACTTGGAGCCACTGAATCCGGCGTTGACCGCTGTGTCATCAGTATTGTCACCGTTGCTTTGACGCTTGTGTCTGTTGTGTCGGTTCTTGCCGTTGCTATTTCTGGCTTCAGAGGTGCCGGGCTCGCTTGCATTATTATTGCTACGGGCTAGCCAACTATCTTCGCCCGCGCAGAAGTGGGTCATGAGTGCTGTGAGGGCTACCATGGACTTCGGCTTTTCTTGGCCGAGGTGTCGGGCGAGCCATTCGTCGCAGATGCTATGCTTAAAGTCTGCTAGGGCTTCGGCATCCAGACAGTCAACGATCTGGTTCTTTTTAGTTAGGAACCTGGTCCAGAATTTCCTGGCTGACTCTCCGGGCTGCTGAACTATGTGACTTAAGTCATCGGCATCCGGAGGTCGGACGTATGTACCTTGGAAGTTGTCGCGGAAGGCGTCTTCCAAGTCCTCCCAGCTGCCAATAGAGTTTTCTGGCAGGCTGTTTAACCAGTGCCGAGATGGTCCCTTGAGTTTTAGCGGGAGGTATTTGATGGCATGAAGGTCATCGCCGCGGGCCATGTGAATATGGAGAAGGAAGTCCTCAATCTATACCACGAGATCTGTTGTTCCATCATATGATTCAATATTCACGGGTTTAAACCCTTCTGGGAATTTGTGCTCCATTACTTCATCAGTGAAGCAGAGGGGGTGTGCGGCGCCTCTATATCGGGCCAAGTCGCGACGTAGCTCGGATGGAGCCCGTCTGCGATTTTCGGCCCGGACGTGGTTATACTTGTCATGTCCGGTTAGATAGCCGTCGTCGCGCCTCGGGGCACGCCCCCGCGATCCGTAGATCGACCTGGTCTGGCCTGCTCTATTTTCAAGGTCCTGCTGCAGGTCATATGTATATCCCCGAGCTGTTGTATCTCTACCTTTACGGCGAGGTGGTAAGGGCTGGTGTTCGGCTTGAGTTGCCATTTTGTCCCGGCCAAGTGGTGGTCAGTCAGCCGCGTTACACGCTGATGGTATGGGGTCCAGTGCCTCGTCTTCGAATTGAGGTAGAAGTTTACGCTTCGGGTAACTTTTGGTTGGGTGTTCGAGGCCATATTCCTTGGCTGCCAGGACATTAGTCCACCTGTCATTAAGTAGATCTTGATCAGCTTGAAGCTGCTGCTGCTTCTTTTTCAGGCTCCTTGCAGTGGTTATTAGCCGGCGCTTAAAGCGCTCCTGCTCGAGAGGTTCCTCAGGCACGATAAAATCCTCGTTGCCGAGGCTCACCTCATCCTCGGAGAGAGGAAGATAATTGCTGTCCTCCGAGTCTTTGTTTTCAGCCTGTTCATCAGGGCTAACTTGCCCATCTTCCCGATCATCCTGTTCGGAGGTCGGCTCGACGGGTTCTTCTTCGTCTTCGGCATCGTCCGGAGTATTGTTGTCTCTCGTGCTGGTATTGCTGTCTTTTCCACGACGTAATTTAGAGCGGCGCCACTGGCGTCGGCACTTTGGTTGTATCTCAGGAGGTTTATCCTCGACTGGATTCTTCTCGTTATGATTCTTCTCGTTATCGCCATTATCCTCCTTGGGTGTATCCACCATGTATACGTCATACGAAGAGGTGGCCGTCCAGCGTCCGGTAAACGGCGGATTTTCGGCCTGTTCTTCTCCGGCATCGTCGTCCTTACCGTCGATGTCTTTAGAGCCATAGTCGAGCATGTCAGTTAAGTCCTCGACGGTGGCTATTAAGTGGGTGGTGGGTGGGACGTAAAATTCCCCGCTCTCAGCCCCTAGTCCGGGCTGGGCGTAGTTTGGACGTTGCTCCTTTGTGATGACGACGGATCGCATCAAGTCCAGAGCCTCGCTGAAAGGCGAGGTTTGGCCAGGGAGAAGAGAATCCGTGGAGTACAGCGGGATGGAGACTCCTCGGCCGAGCTCACACGACGCTGACTCCAAGGGTTCGGAACCAGTGTCCGGAGAAGGGTCCGGCATCATGATGGTTGCCAGGGACACTACTTCCTCCGGCTCTCCCATACTGGGCTTAGGGTTCGCCGAGAGTCCGGCGGGCTCAGGAATCCTGTTTTCGAAACTGGCAACGCGCTCCGGATCTAAAGCCAGAGTGGAGGTTGGAGTCGTGAACCCTTGGAAGATCAAGTCTCCTCGGATATCAGCGACATAGTCCAGATTCCCAAAACTAATCTGGTGACCTGGGGCATAGCTGTCGATCTGCTCTAGATGGCCGAGCGAGTTGGCCCGGAGTGTGAAGCCGCCGAATATGAAGATCTGGCCGGGGAGAAAAACCTCCTCCAGGGCCGCATTGTTGTAGATGATGGATGGATCCATTGAACCTCCTGATGACGACGCAGTGGAACTCTCAATGAAAGCACCAACGTCGGTGTCAAAACCGGCGGATCTCGGGTAGGGGGTCCCAAACTGTGCGTCTATGGTCGATGGTAACAGGAGACGGGGGACACGATGTTTACCCAAGTTCGGGCCCTCTCGATGGAGGTAATACCCTACTTCATGCTTGATTGATCTTGATGAATATGAGGATTACAAGAGTAGATCTACCACGAGATCGTAATGGCTAAACCCTAGATGTCTAGCCTGTCTGGTTATGATTGTCTCTACAGACTAAACCCTCCGGTTTATATAGACACCGGAGGGGCCTAGGGTTATACAGAGTCGGTTTACAGAGGAAGGAATCTTCATATCCGAACGCCAAGCTTGCCATCCACGCGAAGGAGAGTCCCGTCTGGACACGGGAAGAAGTCTTCTATCTTGTATCTTCATGGCCCATCAGCCCGGCCCATGTCACACAGGCCGGACGCCCGAGGACCCCTTAATCCAGGACTCCCTCAATGGGTCTTGTCCATCACATCATTCTCTAATGATGTGATCCCATTCATAAAATGACAACACATGTCTATGGTCAGGAAATGTAACCATCTTTGATAAACAAGCTAGTCATGTAGAGGCATACTAGGGACACTCTGTTTGTCTATGTATTCACACATGTACTAAGTTTCCGGTTAATACAATTCTAGCATGAATAATAAACATTTATCATGATATAAGGAAATATGAATAACAACTTTATTATTGCCTCTAGGGCATTTTTCCTTCGGTCTCCCACTTGCACTAGAGTCAATAATCTAGTTCACATCGTCATGTGATTTAACACCAATAGTTCACATCTTTATGTGATTAGTACACATCGCCATGTGACTAACACCAAAAGGGTTTACTAGAGTCAATAATCTAGATCACATCGCTATGTGATAAACACCCAAAGAATACTAAGGTGTGATCATGTTTTGCTTGTCAGAGAAGTTTAGTCAACAGGTCTGTCACATTCAGAGCCATATGTATTTTGCAAATTTCTATGTCTACAATGCTCTGCACGGAGCTACTCTAGCTAATTGCTCCCACTTTCAATATGTATCTAGATCGAGACTCAGAGTCATCCAGATTGGCGTCAAAGCATGCATTGACGTGACTCTTTACGACAAACTCTTTATCACCTCCATAACCAAGAAATATTTCCTTATTCCACTAAGGATAATTTTGACCGCTGTCCAGTGATCCACTCCTGGATCACTATTGTACCCTCTTGCCAAACTCATGGTGAGGTACACAATAGATCCGGTACATAGCATACTTTATAGAACCTATGACTGAGGCATGGGGAATGACTTTTCATTCTCTTTCTATTTTTTGTCGTGGTCGGGTTTTGAGTCTTTACTCAACTTTACACCTTTGCAACACATGCAAGAACTCCTTCTTTGAACGTTCCATTTTGAACTACTTCAAAATCTTGTCAAGGTATGTACTCATTGAAAAAACTTATCAAGTGTCTTGATCCATCTCTATAGATCTTGATGCTTGATACGTCTCCAACGTATCTATAATTTATTGTTCCATGCTATTATATTATCTGTTTTGGATGTTTAATGGGCTTTAATATGCTCTTTTATATTATTTTTGGGACTAACCTATTAACCGGAGGCCCCGTGTCAGTTTCTGTTTTTTGCCTATTTCAGTGTTTCGTAGAAAAGGAATATCAAACGGAATCCAAACGGAACGAAACCTTCGCAGGGATCTTTCTTGGAACAAACGCAATCCAGGAGACTTGGAGTGGAATACAGAGACGCAACGAGGCAGCCACGAGGCAGTCATCTTGCCTAATGCGTTACTCTGTTCTTATGAACTTAATACTCTAGATGCATGCTCGATAGCGGTCGATGTGTGGAATAATAGTAGTAGATGCATAATCGTTTCGGTCTACTTGACACGGACGTGATGCCTATATTCATGATCATGCCTAGATATTCTCATAACTATGCGCTTTTCTATCAATTGCTCGGCAGTAATTTGTTCACCCACCGTAGTATATGCTATCATGAGAGAAGCCACTAGTGAAACCTATGGCCCCCGGGTCTATTTTACATCATATAAGTTTCCGATCTATAATTCTAGTTTACTATTTATTTTATTTTGCAATCTTTACTTTCCAATCTATTCAACAAAAATACCAAAAATATTTATCTCACTATCTTTATCAGATCTCACTTTTGCAAGTGGCCGTGAAGGGATTGACAACCCCTTTATCGTGTTGGTTGCAAGGTTCTTGATTGTTTGTGCAGGTACTAGGCAACTTGCGTGTAATCTCCTACTCGATTGATACCTTGGTTCTCAAAAACTGAGGGAAATACTTACGCTACTTTGCTGCATCACCCTTTCCTCTTCAAGGGAAAACCAACGCATGCTCAAGAGGTAGCAAGAAGGATTTTTGGCGCCGTTGCCGGGGAGATCTATGCTCAATTCAAGACATACCATGTACCCATCACAAACTCTTCTCCCTTGCATTACATTATTTGCCATTCGCCTCTCGTTTTCCTCTCCCCCACTTCACCTTTGCCTTTTCTTCGCCTCTTTTTCGTTCACCTCCTTTCACTTGCCTCTTGTGTGCCTGTTTGCCCTGATGGCCTTGCCAAAAAGCGTTGATCCCCACCTTAGAAGGTTGGAAGAAACTGAAAACAACGTTAGAAGCTTTATGTCTTTGCAATTTGAGCATAATAATTTCTTTAGAACCGAGCTTAAAGAAGAAAAGGGTTTTATGGAGTACATGAATAAAGAGCTTGATGATATGTCTAAGGAATTTTATGGTTTGAAATCTCAGCTTGCTCATCTTGAAAATTTAGTAGGCCAAATTTCGGACAAGCAAGCCACCTTAGTTAATAAGATGGTCGCTAAGCCGGAAGATCTAGAGGATAATAAAGATGAAGATCTAAAAGTGATTGATGTGTCTCCCATTAAATCTTTGTTTTCCAATATGAATCTGGATAAATATGGGACTGGAGATGAGTCAACTTTAGTTAAAAGGCGTCCCAATGATTCGGAGTTTTTAGATCTTGATGCTAAAATTTATAAAAGTGGGATTCAAGAGGTCAAAACTTTACATAGCAATGACCCACTATTTTGGATTTCAAGGAATTTAATTATGATAATTGCTCTTTTATATATTGTATTTCCTTGTTGCAATCCGTGTTAAATTCTCCTCATGCTTATAATCAAAATAAAGCTTTTACTAAACATATTGTTGATGCTTTAATGCAATCTTATGAAGAAAAGCTTGAACTAGAAGTTTCTATCCCTAGAAACTTTATTATGAGTGGGAACCTACTATTAAAATTAAGATTAAAGATCATGAATGCTATGCTTTATGTGATTTGGGTGCTAGTGTTTCCATGATTCCTAAAACTCTGTGTGATGTGTTAGGTTCCCGTGAATTTGATGATTATTCTTTAAATTTGCATCTTGCGGATTCCACCATTAAGAAACCTATGGGAAGGATTAATGATGTTCTTATTGTTGCAAATAGGAATTATGTCCCCGTAGATTTCATTGTTCTTGATATAGATTGCAATCCTACATGTCCTATTATTCTTGGTAGACCTTTTCTTAGAACGATTGGTGCAATTATTGACACGAAAGAAGGAAACATTAGATTCCAATTTCCATTAAGAAAAGGCATGGAACACTTTCCTAGAAAGAAAATTAAATTACCTTATGAATCTATTATGAGAGCCACTTATGGATTGCATGCCAAAGATGGCAATACCTAGATTTATTCTTGTTTTTATGCCTAGCTAGGGGCGTTAAACGATAGCGCTTGTTGGGAGGCAACCCAATTTTATTTTTGTTCCTTGCTTTTTGTTCCTGTTTAGTAATAAATAATTAATCTAGCCTCTGTTTAGATGTGGTTTTATGTTTTAATTAGTGTTTGTGCCAAGTAGAACCTTTGGGAAGACATGGGTGAAGTCTTTGCAATCTTGCTGTAAAAAACAGAAACTTTTGCGCTCACGAGATTAGATGACATTTTTTACTGGAGAGTGATTTTAGGTTGATTATTTCTGCAGATGATTAATAGAAAAATTCCTCACGTCCACCAATTTATTTCAGAATTTTTGGAGTTCCAGAAGAATTTGTATGATACAGATTGCTACAGACTATTCTGTTTATGAAAGATTCTGTTTTTCGTGTGTTGTTTGTTTATTTTGATGAATCTATGGCTAGTATCGGGCGGTATGAACCATATAGAAGTTGGAATACAGTAGGTTTAACACCAATATAAATAAAGAATGAGTTCATTACACTACCTTAAAGTGGTGGTTTGTTTTCTTATACTAACGGAGCTCATGAGATTTTCTGTTTAAGTTTTGTGTTGTGAAGTTTTCAAGTTTTTGGGTCAAGATTTGATGGATTTTGGAATAAGGAGTGGCAAGAGCCTAAGCTTGGGGATGTCCAATGCACCCCAAGGTAAAATTCAAGGACAACCAAAAGCCTAAGCTTGGGGATGCCCCGGAAGGCATCCCCTCTTTCGTCTTCATCTATCGGTAACTTTACTTGAGGCTATATTTTTATTCACCACATGATATGTGTTTTGCTTGGAGCTTCTTGTATGATTTGAATCTTTGCTTTTTAGTTTACCACAATCATCCTTTCTGTACACACCTTTTGGGAGAGACAGACATGAATCGGAATTTATTAGAATACTCTATGTGCTTCACTTATATCTTTTGAGTTAGATAATTTTGCTCTAGTGCTTCACTTATATCCTTTTAGAGCACGGTGGTGGTTGTATTTTATAGAAATTATTGATCTCTCATGCTTCACTTATATTATTTTGAGAGTCTTTTAGAACAGCATGCTAACTTGCTTTGGCTATAAAATTAGTCCTAATACGATAGGCATCCAAGATGGGTATAATAAAAACTTTCATATAGAGTGCATTGAATACTATGAGAAGATTTATACTTGATGATTGTTTTGAGATATGAACATGGTGATATTAGAGTCATGCGAGTTGAGTATTTGTGAATTTTAGCAATACTTGTGTTGAGGTTTGCAAGTCCCGTAGCATGCACGTATGGTAACCGTTGTGTAACAAATTTGAAGCATGAGGTGTTTCTTTGATTTTCCTCCTTATGAGTGGCGGTCGGAAGCATGAGGTGTAACAAATTTGAAGCATGTTCTTATTTATAGAATGCTCTATGCACTTCACTTATATCTTTTGAGTATGGCTTTATAGAATGCTTCATGTGCTTCACTTATATCAATTGAAGTTTGGATTGCCTGTTTCTCTTCACATAGAAAACCGCCATTTGTAGAATGCTCTTTTGCTTCACTTGTATTTGTTAGAGCGTGGGCATATGTTTTGTAAAAATAATTAAACTCTCTTGCATCACTTATATCTATTTAGAGAGATGACAGGAACTGGTCATTCACACGGTTAGTCATAAAATCCTACATAAAACTTGTAGATCACTGAATATGATATGTTTGATTCCTTGCAATAGTTTTGCGATATAAAGATGGTGATATTAGAGTCATGCTAGTGGGTAGTTGTGGATTAGTAGAAATACTTGTGTTGAGGTTTGTGATTCCCGTAGCATGCACGTATGGTGAACCGTTATGTAACGAAGTCGGAGCATGAGGTATTTATTGATTGTCTTCCTTATGAGTGGCGGTCGGAGACGAGCGATGGTCTTTTCCTACCAATCTATCCCCCTAGGGGCATGCGTAGTAGTACTTTGCTTCGAGGGCTGATAAACTTTTGCAATAAGTATATGAGTTCTTTATGACTAATGTGAGTCCATGGATTATACGCACTCTCACCCTTCCATCATTGCTGGCCTCTTCGGTACCGTGCATTGCCCTTTCTCACCTCGAGAGTTGGTGCAAACTTCGCCAGTGCATCCAAACCCCGTGATATGATACACTCTATCACACATAAGCCTCATTATATCTTCCTCAAAATAGCCACCATACCTACCTATCATGGCATTTCCATAGCCATTCCGAGATATATTGCCATGCAACTTCCATCATCATCATATACATGACTTGAGCATTTATTGTCATATTGCTTTGCATGATCGTAAGATAGCTAGCATGATGTTTTCATGGCTTGTCCGTTTTTTGATGTCATTGCTACGCTAGATCATTGCACATCCCGGTACACCACCGGAGGCATTCATATAGAGTCATATCTTTGTTCTAGTATCGAGTTGTAATATTGAGTTGTAAGTAAATAAAAGTGTGATGATCATCATTATTAGAGCATTGCCCTAGTGAGGAAAGGATGATGGAGACTATGATTCCCCCACAAGTCGGGATGAGACGCCGGACTTTAAAAATAAATAAAAGAGGCCAAAGAAGCCCACCAAAAAAAGGAAAAAAAGAGAAAATAAAAAGATGAGAGAAAAAGAGAGAAGGGGCAATTTACTATCCTTTTACCACACTTGTGCTTCAGAGTAGCACCATGTTCTTCATATAGAGAGTCTCTTGAGTTATCACTTTCATATACTAGTGGGAATTTTCATTATAGAACTTGGCTTGTATATTCCAATGATGGGCTTCCTCAAATGCCCGAGGTCTTCATGAGCAAGCAAGTTGGATGCACACCCACTTAGTTTCCAGTTTGAGCTTTCATACACTTATACCTCTAGTGCATCTGTTGCATGGCAATCCCTACTCCTCACATTGACATCAATTGATGGGCATCTCCATAGCCCGGTGATTAGCCACGTCAATGTGAGAGTTTCTCCTTTTTGTCTTCTCCACATAGCCCCCATCATATTATTCTATTCCACCTATAGTGCTATGTCCATGGCTTGCGCTCATGTATTGCGTGAGGGTTGAAAAAGCTGAAGCGTGTTAAAAAGTATGAACCAATTGCTCGGCTTGTCATCGGGGTTGTGCATGATTTGAATATTTTTTGTGTGGTGAAGATGGAGCATAGCCAGACTATATGATTTTGTAGGGATAACTTTCTTTGGCCTTGTTATTTTGAAAAGACATGATTGCTTTATTAGTAGGCTTGAAGTATTATTGTTTTTATGTCGAATGATAGACTATTGCCTTGAATCACTCGTGTCTTAATCTTCATGCCATGATTAGATACGTGATCAAGATTATGCTAGGTAGCATTCCACATCAAAAATTATCTTTTTTATCATTTACCTACTCGAGGACGAGCAGGAATTAAGCTTGGGGATGATGATACGTCTCCATCGTATCTATAATTTTTTATTCTTCCATGCCAATATTCTACAATTTTCATATACTTTTGGCAACTTTTTATACTATTTTTGGGACTAACATATTGATCCAGTGCCCAGTGCCACTTCCTGTTTGTTGCATGTTTTATGTTTTGCAGAAACCCCATATCAAACGGAATCCAAACGGAATAAAAACGGACGGAGAATATTTTCGGAATATTTGGAGAATATGGGAAGAAGAATCAACGCGAGACGGTGCCCGAGGTGGCCACGAGGCAGGGGGCGCGCCCCTGACCCTCGTGGGCGACCCGTAAGGCGGTTGCTGCTCTTCTTTGGCCGCAAGAAAGCTAATTTTTGGAGAAAATCTGGGCGAAGGTTTCAATCCAATCGGAGTTACGGATCTCCATATATATACGAAACGGTGAAAGGGCAGAAGAGAAGAACGCAGAAACACAGAGAGAGAGAGAGAGAGAGAGAGACAGATCCAATCTCGGAGGGGCTCTCGCCCCTCCCATGCCATGGAGGCCAAGGACCAGAGGGGAAACCCTTCTCCCATCTAGGGAGGAGGTCAAGGAAGAAGAAGAAGAAGAAGAAGAAGGGGGGCCC